>NC_069506.1:67001296-67301296 GCF_027579735.1 Bombina bombina
GGGTTAAACAACTTTCCAATTCAATTTTATCATCAAATTTGCTTTGTTCTCTTGGTATTCTTTGTTAAAAGCTAAACCTAGGTAGGCTCATATGCTAATTTCTAAGCCCTTGAGGCCAACCCTTATTTCAATGCATTTGGCTGTTTTTCACAGCTAGAGTGCGTTATTTCAAGAACTGAAATAAGGGGGCAGTCTGCAAAGGCTTAGATACAAGGTCATCACAGAGGGAAAAAGTATATTTCTATAACAGTGTTGGTTATGCAAAACTGGGCAATGAATAACAAAAGGGATTATCTATCTTTTAAAACAAAACATTTTGGTGTAGACTGTCTCTTTAAATGTGGATGACAACCATGTGTCGGACATCCAGGGGAGGGGGCATTTTGGGAGATGATCACTGCCCCCTACAGTTACAGGCACATATGAAAAATGTATAAGTTAAAACACACACTTTTTTTCATAAAGGGCACATATAACAACCAATCAAAAAGGCCTAGAGATCCCAAGACTCACTATTTTAAAGATTAAAAGCACCTCTTTAAAATAAAGCCCCTTTATAGATTTTAATATACTGTAAATGCACCACTACTGCAGTGATCCCCTGGAATGAATAAATGCGCATTTATTTGAGTAGAAGCTCATGGGAGCCCCTACGTGCACATCAAAGTTATATAACTTTACCCAAAGTCCCCTATTTATGAGAGGTTAACCACTTATTTTTTAAGAGTTTACAAAGACACACACCCAATATTGTTTACAGACTTATTTATTAAAATGTCAATACAAATATGCTCTTTTTAAACATTTTTTTATTGAAAAGTTCTCACATGTCATGATATATACATAAAATAATGATATATTGTGAATCGTCTGAGTCTACTGATATAATATTTGTTGGTTTACTCACTAAAAATGGCATGGCCTTCAGTAAAGGCTAAATGTGTGCAACATCTAGAAATGACAAAACAGCTCATCACAGGGGTTGAAATTAGGGATGGGTGAATGTGGTGGGAGTGCAATTTGTTTGGTAGAATGAATAGTCTAGTGGACATTCATTTTGGACAATCAAATGTTGATAAGAAGGAATATCCATTAAAATTTGGTAATCAAATGTTATTTCTGGTTTTCGAAAGTTACTTTTGTTTTCGAATGTTCATAATTAAATTAAATATCCACATTCGAAATTTGGAATGTAACATTCGATTTAGCAAATACTATTCAGAAGTTCAATAGTTCATGTCGTAGTGAGTTAAGTAAAATGATCCATAATAGATATAAATATATGGATTCTAAATTTTTCTATTTTGAATTTTGCACAATTTGAACATTAAATTTAAAAGAGAGCATTATAAATACTGTACAAATTCAAATATTGCATAATTCAAATCGAATTATTAGAAAAATTCAAAATAAATATTACATTTAAAGAAAGCATTATAAATATTATTACATTGAACAAATGTCAAAATACTGTACAAACATTTGAAATTCGAAACGAATGAACGTGTTAAAATGTGTTTTGTTTTTCGAATGTTGCAAACCATTCACCCACCTCCAGTTCAAATGGCTCAACAAATAAATAGTTAAAGGGACATGAAACCCAAAATTTGTCTTCCATGACTCATGTGAAGTGAATTGAGTTGCACTTTACTCTGAACTAAACCTTTATCTGTGCACCTTACAGTCGCATATAACGGGCTGAACTAGACAGTGTATGCTCTAACCCTGGACCGCTGCATCTGCCAAGTGCACGTAAAATAGGCATCTGCCCAAGACATCACTGATGTGTCCCTCGTTTGAGGACAATTAAGGATACCCAAGATCAACCTTATCCTCATTAGACACAGTGTCACTTGGTGAACGTCCACTACGAATCATTATTGCATCTTACAACGAGTGACGTCGGGATACACGTCACACCCGGAAATCAGGCATACCATCTGGAAGTGAAGCGGAGCTCCTTCCACGCCGAAGAAACCGCTGCCAAGAAGGAAATACGACACCATCTGGGCCCAGAACGACTTAAGCTAGGAGACAACTCAAGCTCAATCGGGCATCAGGCAACAGCTGACAACACCCATATTCCCGAGACGGCGTTATCACCATAGCGCTTGATCTCTCTTAATGAGAGCGGATCCATTCCCTTCTTTTTTGAAACCAAAACTCTCACTCTAGACGTAGAGAGAGGTGTTTTCCTAAGGTACATTCCTATTTTAACTTTTTTAAAAACTTGTTTTAGCCTACACAGCTAGCTGTCTATAAAAGATAACACTGGACGTCCAGACTTATGTATAAACAATGTACAAACCATGAATTTTATGTGACATGGTTTTATCCATGAATGAAAGTTTACTCGTTTATTTCTACTCCGCGATTCACAGCTGTATAATCCTTATCTATATATATTTATACTTATTATGTATATCTAATGGTATTCAGGCACTGATAATATACCAATCCCGTATGCTATTGCAACCTGCTTTAATACGAGCTAGTGTTTAGTATTCAGGATATATATTATACTACCCATTGTGCTTATTCATAACTCTCAATAACTATTTATCACACATGATATAACCAAACTACACTTCATCTGATATATTTCTAATATATATACACCCAAGATATTATATCTCCACAAATCTACTATTCCCTAGGCATCTGAGCGCTAGGGATGGGCGAATGTGTAAATTTCCGAATTCGAATGTTAGAACAAATTTTATTGCCGAAATTCGAATTATAAATCCGAATGTTGATAAGAACGAATATTCTTAAAAATTCTATAATCGAATGCTATTTACAGTTTTCGAATGTCACTTTCGAATTCGAATGTTTATAATTATATTGAATGTCCACATTCGAAATTTCGAATTTAACATTCTATTTAACAAATACTATTCAGAAGTTCAATAGTTCATGTGGTAGGGCGGGAATCTAGTAAATTGATACATAATAGATACAAATATATCATTTCGAATGTTTCTATATAGAATATTGCATAATTCGAATATTACATTTAAAGAAAGCATTAGAAATACTATTACAAATATAAATTCAAATTTTTCTAAACTAATATTTTCGAATGTAAACATGTTATTACACGTGTTATGTAAACACGAACAAATGTGTTAAAATTTGTTTCATTTTTTTAATGTTGCGAAACATTCGCCCATTCGTACTGAGCGCCAGTACACCCCTCCCTTCTGTCTCATTGCCGTGTTTGAGGGTCCCTGTATAAGAGACCCTATTGTACTAGGCTATTAGGGAATCCTTAGCGCCAACTATTTTTTTCCTTTTCTATCATGACTCAAATAGAACATGCCATTTTAAATAACTTTCTAATGTACTTCTATAATCAAATTGTCTTTATTCTCTTTGTATCTTTTAATGAAAAGCATGGTTTGTACGCTCAGGAGCATGCACATGTCTGAAGTACTATATGGCAGCAGTTTTGCAAGAATATTATTCATTTGTAAGAGCACTAGATGGTAGTACTATTTTGTGCCACATATTGCTTCAGGCATCTACCTAGGTATCTCTTCAACACATGGGAATGAAGCAAATTTGATAACAGAATTACATTGGAAGCTTTTTTTAACTTGTATGTTCTGTCTCAATCACAAAATAACATGTTATGGGTTTCATATACCATTAAGCACAAATTTACAAATGGATGTACACAACATTTACTACTAATACAAAAACATTGAATTAAAGGGATCGTAAAGTCCAAATTAAACAACTTTTAAACAACTTTTTAATTTACTTTTATCATTAAATATGCTTTGTTCTTTTGATATTCTTAGTTAAAAGCTAAACCTATGAAGGCTCATATGCTAATTTATAATCCCTTGAAGGCCGCCTCTTATCTGAATGTATTTGACAATATTTTCACAGCTAGAGGTTGTTAGTTCATGTGTTTCATATAGATTACATTGTGCTCATGCACGTGAAGTTATTTAAGAGTCAGCACTAATTGCCTTAAATGCAAGTCTATAAAAAAACTGAGATAAGGAGGCAGTCTGCAAAAGTTTAGATACAAGGTAATTACAGAGGTAAAAAGTATACAGTATTTCTATAACAGTGTTGGTTATGCAAAACTGGGGAATGGTAAATACATGGATTATCTATCTTTTTAAACAATAACATTTTTGGTGTTTACTATCCCTTTAAAGTGATGAGTTGGTTCTTTTGTAACAAAAATATGTTAAACCTAAGTAAACACAAAAGAAACAGATTGTGTTAAAAATAGCAAAACACTTACTTTTTAAGTTACCAGAACCCACTCATTCTGCATCAGATGATACTATGGGCGCAATTTATCAATCTGTGATAGTAGCTTTGGGGCCACGTGCAAGACTGAATCGCTAGTTAAGTATCAGCCATCTTAAGACTGCTGCTACTTAAAATCTCAAACCTTTTGATGATACCTAGGTATCCAACTGTAGGGGGCGCTATTCACATACATTAGTTAGCTAACAACATTTGATGTGCAACAAAACAATAATACATCTCAAACCATACACTTAGTGATTCTTTGCCTCAGCTATGTAACATGTACTGATACTCAATATAGTCCTGAAATCTTTAAGAAATTCTTTTGGTAAAGTCCAGGTATGGTTGGTAGTATGATATTCACACTTGATAGAAGGCTTGATGGGCAGCTCCTCTTATAACAAACAAAGCAACCGAACATCTGTGGAAATGAATAACAAAGAAAAGAGGGCCCTCTTTTCCTTGTGATTAATTTCCACAGATGTTCGGTTACTTAAAATCTCCACCACCTAAAGTGTGGTAGATTTTAATCATCCAGATCATATCCAATCGGATGATTGAAAGCCATGCGCAAGAAGGGTGTAGCATTGCACAAGCAGTCACTTGTGTAATGTTAAATGCGGGCAGGAAATGCTAGCCGCACGCTGCAAGGCTTCTTGACAAGCTTCTTGACAGTGAACCTTGTCCACCTGGCTGATGATAAATGGAGCCATATATGGCCATTGATTGCAACGTATGCATATATACCTGCTTCTCATTTGCTCACACATTGTCTCCTAATCTGAAGTGGGAATGAAGCATGATTTTGGTTATGTATTTAACTTCCTGCAGCAGTTAAACACATTGCAAAATAAACCGATATGTTTACAAATAAAATACTATATCAAAGGGGGCATTTTATTTTTAAACTATAATGTCTCCTTTATTGTGCTCAGAGATGTCTTTAGGATGAGTTGATTCAAAGGTCCATAATTTAAGTTACTGAAATTATTATTGCAAATACTTAATTTTTTTATTTTTTATAGAAATGGGTACAGTCTTAACTCAAATTTGCTACATTAAAATGTATATGAGTGTGTGCGTTTATTTTTTTTATGCTACATTTAATTACACATTTGATGTTGGGCAAATTAGTTATGATCTAAGTAATTCTTATTTTCCTTCAGGGTCTTCTTTTGTGTGACTTTGAAATATAATTGGTTCATTTGCCATAACCTAACATACTGAAGTCTTACTGCTAAGAAAAAGTCAATGCGGAGTCTGCTGAATTATTCCTTAAGGTAATAGTTTTCCTCATCTTATTATGTACTGATTCTGGTAGTTTATATTAAAAAACCTCATTGATAAGAAAAATAATTATTTAATTTTTTTAACTTAAAGCAATTTTAACTAATTAACTGATAAATATTTTCAACATGTTATTATAATTTTAATTTGATGGGATTTTTTTTTACCTACCCTTGTTTGTCATTGGTTCATTTTCACCTTGAGTTTTATTATTAATTTATATGCCAGCCTTCTTCTGTTAGAATATCTATATCTAAAGGGAGCTGCTGTCATTTAACATAATTATAAAAACCACAAAATAATAGATGGCTTGGACCAAAATGCAAAAGCAAGAAAGGGCAGGGAAAATAAAACATAATTTAAATTAAAACTGTAATAAAATATACAATTATAATAATAAAGATTACATTTTTAAAGATGAGATAATTACCCTGGGCTCAGAGACAACCTCCAAGGGGGAAGAGATGGCATCTTCACCAGATCCACAAACCAGATCATGCTTACCTGATAAATGTCTTTCTTTCCGAGCATGGAGAGTACACAAAGTCATTCCAATTACTAGTGGGATATTCAACTCCTGGTGAACAGGAGGAGACAAAGAGCACCCCAGCAGAGCTGTTAAGTGTCACTTCCCTTACCCATAATTCCCAGTCATTTGGCCAAAGGAAAATGGAAAAAAGAAGATAACACAAGGGTAAAGAGGTGCCTGAGGTTTATACCAAAAAATTAGCTGTCTTTGACGTAAATAAGGGCCGGTCGTGGACTCTCCATGCCCGGAAAGAAAGAAATTTATCAGGTATGCATACATTTTGTTTTCTTTCCTATGGCATGGAGAGTCCACAAATTCATTCCTATTACTAGTGGGAACCAATAGCCAAGCTAGAGGACACAGAATGAAAGAGAGGAAGAACAAGACAGGCGGACCTAAACAGAAGGCACCACCGCTTGAAGAACTTTTCTCCCAAAGGAAGCCTCAGCCGAGGCAAAAGTATCAAATTTGTAGAATTTGGAAAAAGTATGCAATGAGGACCAAATGGCCACCTTGCAGATTTGCTTCACAGATGCTTCATTTTTGAAAGCCCAAAAAGAAGAGACAGCCCTAGTGGAATGAGCCGTAATTTTCTCGGGAGGCTGATGTCCAGCTGTCTCATATGCTAATCGGATAACACCTCTTAAGCAGAGAGAAACAGCAGTAGGTCTTCTGACCTTTACATTTACCAGTGAAAACAACGAACAGGGCAGAAGACTGCCAAAAATCTTTAGTTGCTTGTAGATAAGATTTTAGAGTATGCACAAGATCCAGGCTGTGTAACAGACTTTCTTTCTGAGAAGAAGGATTTCGGACAAAAAGAAGGAACAACAATTTCTTGATTGATGTTGCAATCCGATACCACCTTAGGAAGAAATCCCAATTTAGTACTACGGACCACCTTATCCACATGAAAAATAAGGTAAGGGGAATCACACTGCAGAGCCGAAAGCTCAGAAACTCTGCGAGCAGACAAAATAGCAAGTAGGAACAAAATGATAACTTAATATCAACCGAATACATAGGCTCAAACGAAGCCTGCTGCAAAACTTTAAGAACAAGGTTAAGGCTCCAGAGAGGAGCAACAGGTATAAACACAGACCTGATTCTGACCAAGGCGTAAACAAAAGATTAAACATCTGGCAGATCTGCCAGACGTTTGTGCAAAAGTATAGACAGTGCAGAAATCTGACCCTTCAGAGCACTGACTGACAAACCATTCTCCAGGCCCTGACCTTCTCAGAAAAAACAAGACTAGGTGTTCAATCTTCAAGCAATCAGCTTCAGAGAATCTAGATTTGGGTGGAGAAAGGGACCCTAAAGTAGAAGGTCCTTTCTCAGAGACAACCTCCAAGGGAAAGAGATGGCATCTTCACCAGATCCACAAACCAGATCCTGCAAGGCCAGACAGGAGCTATTAGAATCACAGAGTCCCCCTCTCCTGTTTGATACAAGCAATGACTCGAAGAAGGAGAGCAAACAGTGGAAACAGGTACCCCAGACTGAAGTTCCAAGGCACCGCCAGAGCTGCTTGTGGATCTCTTGATCTTGAACTGTACTTTGGAAGCTTGGCATTTAGACGAGACGCCATCAGATCCAACTCTGCAAACCCCCACCTGAGAGTTATCATTGTGAAAACATCTGGGTAATGAGCCCACTCCCCTGGATGAAAAGTCTGCCTGCTCAGAAAATCCGCTTCCCAGTTGTCCACCCCTGAAATGTGGAGGGCAGGAGGCTGCAATTCTGAGACTCTGCCCACTGGAGAATGCGAGTCACCTCCTTCACTCCTAAAGAACTCAGAGTTCCTCCCTGGTGATTGATGCATGCCACCAAGGTGATATTGCCAATTGAAATCTGATAAACCGGACTAAAGCCAGTTGATGCCAGGCTATTAAGTCAGTGTAAATTGCTCTCAACTCTAGGATGTCTATGGGAAGAGAAGACTCCTCTCAAGTCCAAAGACCCTGAGCCTTTAGAGAACCCCAAACACCTCCCCAGCCTAAAAGGCTGGTGTCCGTGTTCACAATCACCCAGGATGGTCTCAGGAAGCATGTACCCTAAGACAGATGGTCCTGAAAAATCCACCAAGATAGAGAGTCTCTTTATTTTGGATCCAGAGCTATCCTCTGTGATTGGTGCGAGTGGTCTCTGTTCCATTGTCTGAGCATGCATAACTGTAGTGGTATCAGATGGAACTGAGCAAATGGAATGATGTCCATGGAAGCAACCATCAGACCAATTACTTACATACACTGAGTCACATATGGACTTGTAGAGGACTGAAGTGAAAGGCAAGAAGCCAGAATTTTGGATTTTCTGACCTCCGTTGGAAACATTTTCATGGACAGAGAATCTATAATCATTCCTAAGAAATACACCTTGGTGTCTGGCGCTAGGGAACTCTTCTCCAGATTCACTTTCCACCCGTGGAAAACGAATAATAGACAACAATATCTCTGTATGAGATTTTGCTAACTGAAAAGATGGAGCTTGAACCAAGATGTCGCCCAGATAAAGCGCCACCGCTATTCCTTGAGATCTCACCACTGGCAAAAGGGCCCCTAGGACCTTTGTAAAGATTTGAGGAGCTGTGGCAAGACCAAAGGGAAGAGCAACAAACTAGAAATGTTTGTCCTGAAAGGCAAACTGAAGGAATTGGTGATGTTCCCTATGAATGAGAACATGCAGATACACATCCTTCAGATCTATGGTAGTTATGAACTGACCACCTTGTACCAAGAGTAGGATGGAACGAAAAGTTTCCATCTTGAAGGACGGAAAATTGAGGAATTTGTTGAGACACATTAGGTCTAGAATGGGATGAAAAGTTCCCTCTTTTTTGGGGAACCACAAAAAGATTTGAATAGAATCCTTGACCCAGTTCAACTACAGGAACTGAAACAATCACTCCCAGGGAAGATAGGTCCTTTACGCAGTTTAAGAAGGCCTCTCTCTTTACCTGGTTTGCAGATAACCTTGACAGGATAAATCTGCCCCTGGGGAGACAAGACTTGAACCCTATTCTGTATCCCTGAGATACTACGCCCACAGCCCAAGGATCTGGGACATCATGGATCTAAGCTTGCCAAAAAAGGAACAGCTTGCCCCCACTTGAACCAAGACTGGATCGGGGGTGGCCTCTTCATGAGGATTTGGAATCAATGGAAGGTTTCTTGACTTGCTTCCCCTTATTCCAAAGCCGACTGAACCTCCATGAGGTCCTAGGTTACTCCGGCTTGGAAGAGGAGGAGAGAGATTTCTGTCCTTTGAAGTTACGAAATAAACAAAAATTAGAATTCTGGAGACGCTTAGATCTATTCATCTTGTCCTGAGGTAGGAAAGATCCCTTTCCTCCCGTAATCTCAGAAAGGATCTCAGCCAGACCAGGACCAAACACAGTCTTGCCCTTATAAGGTAAAGACAGAAGTTTGGACTTAGAAGATACATCTGCAGACCAAGATTTTAACCACAGAGCTCTGCGAGCTAGAACAGCAAGGCTAGAAATCTTGGCTCCCAGTATAAGCACTTGCATGTTGGCATCACAGATAAAAGATTGCTCAGCTTAAGAGCCTTGATCTTATCTTGGATCTCCTCTATAGTAGGTCAGACAAAGCATCACATCAATAAGATGCTGCCCCCGTGACCATAGCAATACTTGCAACAGGTTGCCACTGTAATCCCTGATGAATGTACATCTCTCTTAAGTAAGCCTCTAGCTTCTTATACATGGAATCCTTGAAAGAACTATCCTCAATAGGCATAGTAGTTCTCTTGGCTAGAGTAGAGATAGCTCCTTCTACCTTGGGCATTGTGCGCCAAGAGTTCCGTATAGAGTCAGCAAAAGGAAACATTTTTATTAAAAAACATGGGACGGGGAAAAAGGAATCCCTGGCTTTTCCCATTCCTGAGCTATAATTTCTGACATACGGTCCGGAATTGGAAAAACTTCCACAGATGAAGGAACATCATATACTCTGTTTAGTTTACTAGACTTCTTTTGATTCTCAGTGACAGATGAATCAGAGTCTTCCAAAGTAGCAAGGACTTCCTTCAGAAGTAACCAGAGGAACTCTAGTTTAAATCTAAAGTTAACCTTCTCTGAATCTGTAGATTTTTCCACTATAGAGCCAGATCTCACCCTCAGAAGCCACTGAGGTATCGTCGTCATCAGATAACAAAGAGACTGACTAACTTAGCGGAGTCAGAACCCTTACTGAGAGAAATATTTGTAGACTTCCTCTTACCAGCAACGGGAAAAGCAGCAGAAACTGCAGAAGTTATCTGCGCAGCAAAATCCCCCAGTAAATAAACACCCCCAGGAGGTTGTTGAGTAACCGCAGGGCATTGCATGCAAAACTGTTAAAGCTTGGGAAGTTTGAGGGGAAAGCTGAGGCATTGCTAAGACAACACTATCCTGAGAGACATAAATAATAAAAGAGGAGCAAAACTGCAAAGGATGAATAACCTTAGCCTCCAAGCAAAACAATTTTTTTTTTCAAAAGACCCACTTTCTTCATTAGTGTCCATAACTATAAGTAACTTGGACCCCACAAGAAATTATCAAAATAAATATATCTCAAATATTGTGCACAAAAAATTGAAATATGCAATAATTCCGGCACCGTAATACATCAGCTCTGCTGAGGGCTTACCACTCCTAGAATCAGTCGATCTATCTCACTATCAGAGAAATTATAAATACAGGACCGTATTTAGATGATTCCGAACAGGAGCTGAAAACCTCCATACACACCGCTACAAACGCCGCTTTGATCAAAGAAGCCAATAAGCGGAAGTGTGGAGAAATGGTCACCGGACCGCAACTTAAAATAAACTGCGCCATCAAGTAAAATACGGTGCGCAAGTAAATAAAGCATTCAAAAATATAGTGATTTGTTTTACACCTGAAAACGAACAATCCCCTTCTATATAATTGCTTATATGTACCCCAAATAAAGGTTAAGATCTCTCAAAGCCCTTAATAATTAAGTTGAAAAATTATTTTTCATCTAAAATTCTGTCAGCCTCATAAAAACCCTCAACAGTATGCAGTGCCCCCAACCATATCTTATGATAAAATGAGCCCCAAGAAGGAAAATACACAGATAAATTAACCCTTAGAGTGCTGGTAAAGTACTTGCCTGTGGATCTTGCTGCCAGGCAGGGAATGGATTCTAAGGTGTTGCAGATTCCTCCACTTCTGCCAGGGACCTGTAGAAAAAGTAAAGACAGAGTAACCAACCCTGACTTTCTAAAATAGGGGTAGCAATAATGTTAGAAGTTAATCAAAGACTACCTCACTGTCTTCTAACTGCTAAAAGCCACCATTACTCTTAAGAGATTTACATGGGCACAGCATAGTCCCAATCCTTGCTTGCAGGGAAAAGTACCCAATAAAGGATTACATTATTATCTTTAGATACTGTCTTTGCAAGTCCTCCCAGTGAGAGAGGCAAAGGATGACTGGGGATTATGGGTAAGGGAAGTGACATTTAACAGCTCTGCTGGGGTGCTCTGTGCCTCCTCCTGCTGGCCATATATCCCACTAGTAATTGGAATGAATTTGTGTACTCTCGATGCCATAGGAAAGAAATATCTTTGAATTACGAAAAATTAAAGGAGCATTCTAGTTTATAAATAAAATGCCCAGTTTTATTTTTTTTATTAAATTTTCCTCTGAAATAGTGGAGTCCACCCCATTGTTCAGTAGAGTTGTGCAAAGTGCTTCAAACAGGGGTTATCAAATTTTAGGTCATTGTAATGAAGTTGGTTTACAAGTACTTAAATATGTAGGTCACATACTGGAGCAACAAAAATAAATGTCCTATATTAAATTAGCAAAGCACACCATACAAGGCACAGCAATAACCCAGGAAATAGTCCTACGTGTTTCAAGTCACTCAGGCCACTTAAAAACAAAATGTATGCTTAACTGATATATCCGGAAATAAATACATTTATCAGGTAAGCATAATCACCAATGACTAGTGGGAACCAATACCCAAGCTAGAGGACACAGAAAACTAGGGAGGGAAAAAGACAGGTGGACCTAAACAGAAGGCACCACCGCTTGAAGAACCTTCCTCCCAAAAGAGGCCTCAGCTGAGGCAAAAGTATTAAATTCATAACATTTTGAAAAAGTGTGCAGAGAGGATCAAGTTGCAGCCTTGCAAATCTGTTCCATAGAAACTTCATTTTTGAAAGCCTAAGAAGACAAGACAGCCCTAGTGGAATGAGCTGTAACTCTCTCAAGAGGCAGCTGTCCAGCAGTCTCATAAGCAAAAGGAATCACACTTCTCAACCAAAGGGAAAGAGAAGTAGCAGTAGCTTTCTGACCCTTAAGCTTTCCAGAGAAAGACAAAAAGAGCAGAAGACTGACGAAAATCCTTAGTCGACTAAAGATCAATATAAGGAATTGAACAGAAAGGATACTATATAAGCACTCATTTGAGACTCTTAAGTTAAAAATATAAGGTTAGGAAAAGAAGTCACACAAATTAAAATATAAATCTTTATTAGAACATGAATAAACACCGGGTGTATTTAAAACTAAAATGCTAGCAAGTAATAAGTCCAGTTAAATAACTCAAGGAGACCCACCAGAAGGGGAGGTAGGGGCAAAGCCAAAGATCAAAAGAAAAAAATAGAAACAACAAGAAAACAACAGGTGGAAACCTTACAAAAGATCGGCAAGCCCATTCTCCCAAATAAGGATGACTTAATGCAAGTCATCAATTTATCTACAAAAATCTTAAGTAATGAACATAATAACATTTTAGCAAAGGGGTTATCCTTTTGCACATCTGGTCAACTTGATAAATTTGAGATTACCAAAGATGTACAGCTATTCCTGAGGAAAATTCTCTTAAAAATACAATACATGAGAAATGATGAAGTATCAAATGAATCCAACACATGTGACTCAATACTGACATATGAGGATTGTCTTACATTACAGATAATGGAGGAATTACTAGATAGCAATGAAGGTCTAACAATTCAAGAGTGGAGAACAAATATTAGAAATAAATCTAAATATGTTCCAAAAATGTCCATCTCTAAACATATTGAAGGTATAATGAAATTGTCAGTAAAGGAATAGCTGAACTCACCATATACTGAGAATTTAACCATGCAAGAAATGCAGGCTCTCAAAGAAATGAAAACTTGGGACGATGTAATAATCAGAAATTCGGATAAGGGAGGCAATGTGTTATTTTGGCCAAAAGAAATGTATCTCCAGGAAGTACATAAACAATTGAGAAACCAAGAGTGCTACACTAAGTTGCTTTTTAACCCAACAAAACAATTCATAAATCAATACAACCATATTATATTGGAAGCTGAAGATGATAACATAATAACATCAAAAGAAAAGAAATTCAAATGGGTAGAAAATCTAAAAATACCTACTTTTTACATAATACAGAAAATCCACAAAAATGCCACTATCCCTCCGGGCAGACCCATTGTATCAGGGATCAATAACATCACTGAGAAAGCTAGTCAATACATTGATTTCAGACTCCGCGAATTTGTAACACAGTTACCTTTACATGTGAAAGATACGATGGAGGTCTTACAACATCTTGACAATCTCAAACTAGACAGTGATACTATATTGATAACAGCAGATGTAGAATCACTCTGCACAAGTATTGACCACAAATTAGGAGTTCAAGCAGTCCAAAGCTTTCTATTAGCATCATCTGATGAAGATAGAGCACATGATTAATTTATAATTAGACTTCTCAATTTTGTATTACATCACAATTACTTTGTGTTTGATCAGCAGTTCCAACTGTAAACTAGAGGGACGGCAATGGGGATGGCATGTGCTCCCACCTATGCCAATTTATTTCTAGGCTGGTGGGAGCAACATTTTGTCTTCTCGGATATCAATGCAGAACATATTCCACTCTGGTTAAGATATATTGTTGATGTGTTCTTCCTGTGGAAAGGCCCCAAAGATAAACTAGAGGAATTTCTGAAATCACTTAATACAAACGCCCTTAACATCAGATTAACATGGGAACAAAGCAAAGAGAGCATTACTTTCTTGGATCTAGAAATTATGAAAAACCAGGAAGGGGAAATTACTACTGACATGTATTGAAAGGAGACTTCTACACTCTGAAAGTGCTAATTGCCCTCATACAGGGATCACTCCCTATAGGAGAATTCCTCAGAACAAAGAGAAACTGTTCAGACCCAGCGACCTATCAACAAAGAGCAATTGAATTACAAAACTGATTGAAAGCAAGAGGCTATAGCAATCGCTCCATAAAGAAAGCTAAACATAGAGCTGAAACTACAGACAGGAAACTACTACTACACCAGAATGTAAAAGTGAAAGATGAAACTACAAGACTCATTATGACCTATTCACCCCAAGCAAAAGAGATAGTTAATATCCTAAATAAACATCTAGGAATATTAAAATCAGATCCAACATTGAATAAACTCCTAAGGGATAAAGTACAAGTAGGATATAGAAGATCCAAGAATCTTAAGGATCTCTTAAGTCCAAGCCATTTTGAGAAAAAGAAACACAAATTAAATCCCATCTCATTGGGCAATTTCAAGTGTAGAAACTGCTCTATTTGCAAACATCTCTTTCCATTCAAATCCATTTCTGATAGGTTTGGTAAATCACATACAATTAATACTCATATCAATTGCAATACTGAGGCTGTAATATATGGAATTACATGCAAATGTAAGGTGACCTATGTTGGGATGACCTCACATAAATTGAGGATTTGCATGCTGGAACACTTGAGCAATATTAGAAATGCTGAAAAAGATCTTAAAGCAAAGAAAATTATAACTACAGTTGCATCTCATTTTCTCAAGTATCATAAAGCGAATACTTCAGAATTCCGCTGTTTTGGAATCCAAACAGTGAGATTAGGAATTAGGGGCGGAGACATAGAATGATTACTGTTACAAGCTGAGAGTCACTGGATTTACCTGTTAAATTCCTTACAACCGAACGGATTAAATGAGCACAATAATTTCTTTACATATTTATAAGTAATACATATAATCAATATATGTTTTACATTACTTAGAAGTTCATAATCTAATATGATGCTTTGCCTCTCCATAATGCAATGTTTACATGATCACGTTATTTTATTTCACTTCACTAGTGCAATCAAATTCACTTTTTATTATAATTATTTTTTATCACTCACAACCATTAATAACCATATGGTCTAGTAATATTAACTATTTCTTACTTATCACTTATTAATAACACTTTTCACATATCTACAATACAGTAGTCAGAACTTATACTCTGAATTACAATATTTTAATATCACAAATTACGTAGTTCACTTCACTTTTATATTTTAACAGCATATAGAATTTCCTATGTATAGTCACCTCATCAAAAAAATCATTTCAAGAGGGCTATATACAATAGCTAAACCCATTATTAATAATTGGATATTTTTCACTCACATTGTATAATACATTAGACACTTATGATTAGTTATTTTTTTTCAAGTCACTCAATCTCTTTATCAGAACACTAATTCATCATTTTGGCCAAACATACTAATTCAATAAATATAATTCCAAAATAAATAAGTATTTTATGTGCTAGAGAACAGCGTCACCCTCAATGTGATATACGCATGTCTATCATACGAAAACTGTCAGTTTAAAACCGGCCCACTATTTCAGGGTGATGATTGGCTATATGCTAATTTGAGAGGCGGATCGAGTGTCATAAAAAGCCGACGCATCCGCGGCGCCTCGCCTTTTGATAAAGCCGGAAACCCGGCTAAACATGTCAAGGAGAGTGATCTGATGGGAGCTCTTTTACCTTTTTAATACTACTTGCTAGCAGTTAATTGTGGGTTTCTTGACAAAGGCTCCCTGGAGAGCTGAAACGCGTAGAAACGAAACCACACCAGTACCCAGTACATTTGGAGAAGACACAGAGATTGTGAGACTCCCAGGACCGTCAAGCCAGCACAAGAGGAAACATTGCAACACATCGCTGAGCAGACGGTAGGAGTGAAGACCGGAAAACTGTAAGTGTGCACACTTAAAAGAAAATCAAACAGCAATACAACTTAATTTTTAAGAGACACAACTGCCTGCCGTAGCTTGCTACAGCCCACACCGGAATTCCGGGTAGGAGAGAATTGTAAGGAGGGCGTGCTGAAGAGGCAGAGTGAAAGAGAAATAAGAACAGCTGTCTAAATAACCGCTAAATTTGAAACCTACATCTAACACTGAACTTTTTACCTGCATGATTGATAGCAACCTGATGCTGTCCTGATTGAAAGAAACTCTCTGCGTGCTTGATCGTTATAAACTAGATGCCTGCAGTTTAACTTTTTTCTACCTAGCTCTAAGGATTGTTTTATTGATTTGGTCAATTTTATTGTTTTGGTCAATTGTACTTTTCAATGCATTTTATTAATGAAGTTTTAGAATAGACACCGGTGTCCTCAGATAGTGACTGATTGAAGTTTCAAATAGTGACTTAATTTTTACTTTTTCATTGATTGCGATTATCCAATGTATTAATAAACTGTATTTTATTTCGTACAAACTTACAGCTGTAGCAATTTGCTTTATTTATATACCTATATCTTAGTAAACTACTTTTTTTATTCTTAATATTCAGAGAGCCTTGATTGGCGCCACTTCCAACACTTTGTATATTTTTTAGTTAATTGTGGGTAGACTTGGTGCTGGGGCATGGGTTGAAATTCTGATACTAAGTTGATGGCGTTATGCCATACCTTATTTTATATGCTAAGTTAACTCTAATGTAACTCTGAGTATAACACAAGGCAGTATAGCTGCCTATGCTTTAAAGGGCATGAATAGATTAATGATGCACAACAACGGATTGTGCCTTTATAACATATAAATCCTCTCGATAGTACTTCTCAGCTCTTGCCTATATGTAATGTGTTCACAGTCACTATACACGTTGGCATGATATTTTAGTTGTAGTATTGTACGATAATTTCAGCAACAAACTTACAGCAGGTACTTAGCACTATAAGGGCTAACTATTTAAAACGCTGCTGTATAACCACAAGATTCAATATACTGCTGACTTATAATCAAGTGATTAATGCTAAATTTTCAACAATACATATGAGAGCTCTGTCCCTCAGTCGAGAGAATTCAATAGCCCTTTAATAGCAGGAATACAATGTATCAGATTAACACTTCAACTTACGAGTGTAACAAATAGCCTAAACACTTTGTGGTATTGTTATATATAGGCTCTATTGAGTCGTTATCTAAATAGAACAATATAATTTTATTTTTCACAAGTGTAATATTTCATTATCAGTAGAGCAATTTGATACAGGGAGAAAGTATTTAGCCTTATACTGGTGCTATCATTTTTCAACTATTAGAATATAATACTCATACCCTAATATAAGGATATAATGGGAACTATCACTGGCAACTGAAGCTTATATTTATATCTAAGTATCTAAGTGCAAATGTTTATTATAAACATATAAACACTTTAACCTTACCTATAATGTATGATTTATCAAAGTTGTACAGTTGATATAACTGGATATCTCCCTAATTGCAATCATATTAGTATTATTTTAAACACTATATGAGATATACACTATGCTGCCCTAAGTCAACATTGGATACTTCTATTAGGCCACCAGCACTTGCCTGTATTATACCAGTTATTTAACTGTACTTATTACTTGCTAGCATTTTAGTTTTAAATACACCCAGTTTTTAATCATGTTCTAATAAAGATTTATATTTTAATTTGTTTGACTTCTTTTCCTAACCGTATATTTTTCACTTAAGTCTCAAATGAGTGCTTATATAGTATCCTTTCTGTTCAATTTCTTATATTGATCATTAGTCAATTGCATTTTTGATACTTGGCACCTATACCACAGATTACAAACTACATTTTGAGGCCAATTTTGACTTTATCTGTATGGTAAAGAGACCGTCATTATCTATAGTAAGTGGTGCCATCATCCAATTGCCCCCTTTTTAAAAATCCTTAGTCGCCTGTAAATAGAATTTCAAAGCACTTACTACATCCAAGTTGTGCAACAGACGCTCCTTATGAGAAGGAGGATTGTGATAGAGAGAAGGAACAACAGTTTCCTGATTAGTATTTCTAACCGAAACCACTTTAGGAAGAAAACCCAACCTAGTACGTAGGACCACCTTATCCATATGAAAGATAAGGTAAGGAGAATCATACTGCAAAGCCGAGAGTTCCGAAACTCTCCTCGCAGAAGAAATAGCAACAAGAAACAAAACCTTCCAAGATAACAATTTAATATCTATGGAATGCATTGGCTCAAATGGAACCTGCTGCAAAACCTTAAGAACAAGGTTAAGACTCCAAGGAGGAGTAACCGACTTAAACACAGGCTTGATTCTGACCAAGGCCTGACAAAAAGATTAAACATCTGGCACAACCACCAAACGCTTGTGCAACAGAATAGATAAAGCAGAAATCTGACCTTTCAGAGTACTGACTGACAAACCATTCTCCAGACCTTCCTGGAGAAAAGACAAAATTCTAGGAATCCTAACTGAGTAACAGGCTTACGAGTCTGGATCATGGTCTCAATGTCCGACAAAACCACACTTAGACAAAACTAAGCATTCAATCTCCAAGCAGTCAGTTTCAGAGAAACGAGATTTGGATGGAAGAAAGGACCCTGAGTTAGAAAATCCTTCCTCAGAGGCAGCCTCCAAGGAGGCAGAGATGACATGTTCACTAGGTCTACGTACCAGATCCTGCGTGGCCATGCTGGAGCTATTAGAATTACCAACACTCTCTCCTGTTTGATACAAGCAATGACTCATGGAAGAAGAGCAAATGGAGGAAACAGATAAACTAGATTGAACCCCCAAGGCACCATTAGAGCATCTATCAGAGCTGCCTGTTGATCTCTTGACCTTGAACCGTACCCTGGAAGCTTGGCGTTCTGCCAAGATGTCATCAGATCTAATGCCAGCACCCCCCATTTGAGGGTTTACCTGGAGAACACCTCCGGATGGATAGCCCACTCCCTGGGATGAAATGTCTGTCTGCTCAGAAAATCTGAGAAACGCGTAGCGAATTCTACTGATTTTTATTGTACACTGTTATATTTTTATATAAAGTGTTTTTTATATATATCTGGAGTCTCCTGAATTTTTTATCTGAACCTTCTGAATACATTGGACCATCTTTCACCGGAGTGGTATGTGCGCTGGGCCACTTTTAATATACCCAGCTTGCTTCATTAGCACTACAGTGTGCTCTATACTTTGAGTCGCCCTCTGTATATCTTCTTACTTTTCAGATGATTTTGGAAATCTACTAAGAGGAGCTGCCCTAGCATTCTAATGCACAGTCAACTGGGACACTGATAAGTTTCCAGACTGCTTATCTAGGCATTATCTTTGCCTTCACTACATGTGAGTACAAAATCTATATCTCATTCTATTTATCCTTATATATACTGGCTACACTAGGAGGCGCCCTTTCTTTTTTTGTTTCATTTGTCTAGTGAATTCTGGTAGAGGATTTCATTTGAAAGGATCTGCTCAACAACTTTGCAATAAATCATTGGATCATCAACACACAAACGGATTCACTATCATCTTTGGACTTTCTTTTGGACTTTCTTTTGTTCTTTGTCTTGGCTAATGCTGCATTTATAATACAAGCCACAGGTATCATATATTTATTTTAGCTGTATTCATGCATTGGCATTGAATATTGGTTTATTTATCTAGAGGTCACTGCTGATCTATATTTATATCTGTTTATAATACCAGTTACAGGTACCATATACATATTTAAGTAATATTTATGTATTGGGTTTAGTATTTTACTATCTGTTCTTTTTTCTAAGAGATCATCTATCTAAGAGGTCACTGTATATTTTTGTTATATATATAGATAGATAAGAATATGTTATCTCTAAAAGAAAGGGCCAACAAGAGATCTATATATCAACCAAATGTCAATTCTATGAGTACAGATCACACTGGTGCAATGTCTATTAAACAATTATTTTCTCAGTTGGAAGAATTAATCAAGACTGAACATAGACATTGGTGGGACCTGGACTCATTGAAATATTATAGAGACAAAAAACAAATACCAAGAGGTTTAAGACTACTGAAAAGTTGTTCATTTAAAGAAGATGACACATTACTTAACAAATGGTATTCAGCTCTGGACAGCTGTTCCTTTAATCTAATAGACATTTTGATTTCCCATAGAGAAAAATTAGCAGAGGAAATAGCCTCAAAAATTGAAAATATCCAAAAATCACTTGAACAATTTAAAGATCATTCTGAGTATTCAGCACTCAATGAGAGAACTATCAAAGCTACTGATGAATATCAAGATGAAATTATTTTTAAAAAAAATAAGAAAAAAGAAAGGGATGATGAGGATTATACAAAGGGAACAGTTTATACCTATAATAAGAAGGAGAACAAAGAACCAGATGAATCTACTTGGACTAAAGTGACACATCACAATAGAAATAGATTTAGAAACCAAAACTATTCTAATAGACCCCAATACATGGGAAATAGACATTATTCTAATACCCAGTCTCAACAACAAAAAAATAATAAAACTAACACGGCATACACAGATTTTAGAGAACATAGAGAACAACAACCTTATCAGATACCCATTTCAAATAGGTTCACACCACTTAATGATCAAAATTACACACAATATGATAGACAACACTTCAATCAAAGAGACCAAAGAGACCAACAAGATAAAAATAGACAGAACACTAGCTCTCATTATAGAGAGCAGCCACATCACTATTCTACATATAAACCCACTTATAATCAATATAGAGATAATCATTCATCGGATTATAGAGATAATCAACATCATAATAGAACACACCAAGCTAGGGATTATGTAGCAGAAACACCAAGGACCCATGGAGTAAACGCCAATAACAATAATAGGACATATGAAGATCAACACATTAACAATAGGGATAATTTACAGACACACAATTCACCATTACCACAGAATCCCCCTCCTTTTTTAGAGGAACGTATTCCCCTAGCACCTCTATGGAGAAGGGAAGGGCAAAATACACCTTATCAACAACCAGGAAAAACCAAAAGAACACACACAAACGGGGACGGAGGGGAAGGGGAATTGCCTCCCAGGAAGAAAAGTTACAGCAATTAAGTAAAGGTATTTTCAATCTATCCGACAAAATTCTCATTAATGACCAAATAAGAATTTTGGGTAAGGGTTTAAGTTTTTGCCCCTCAAATCCACATAGGATGTTTGAAATATATGTGGATTTAAATAAATTCACGAGAAAGTTATCATTACAACGATATTTTGCAAAAAAATCACTTCAAACAAATAGAAATATAGGTATCCCCATTCTCACAGATAACATGCCAACATGTAGGAATACTACAGTAATATATGTTGATCCTGAAGATCTATCAGAACAACTTTTTGAGGGAGTGATTCACACAAATTTTGCACCACCATCTTCATTCAATCCAAAAGGAGAGGATACAGCATATCTTGATATTTTTCAAAGTCTAGTGTTAGAAGATTTGGAAAAACTTCCCATCCGCAACAGCAATCATAGTAATATTTGGCCCAATGAAAAGAAAGCCCTTTTGGAACTTACTAGAGATAAGAACATAGTCATCCGCCAGGCGGACAAAGGCGGGGGGATAGTGATCCAAAACTACCTGGATTATATCAATGAAGCATACAGAATAGTTCTTGACAAAGAATATTATAATAAATTAGAAAAAGATCCCACAGACAACTTTTCAAAAGAGTTAATAACATTGATTAATTTTGGACATACAAATGGCATTTTGAATAAAAAAGAAAAAACATATTTGATTCCCAAAAGTCCGAACATACCTTATTATTATCACCTACCCAAAATACATAAACAACTAAATAACCCACCCGGTAGGCCTATCATTGCAGGAATGAATAGTATCACTGACAATCTATCTTCTTATATTGATTTTTATCTTCAAAAATATGTATCACAACTGAGGTCCTACATTAGAGACACTACTGATCTATTAATCAAACTTTCTAACATCAAAAAAGAAGAAAATTTGTATTGGGTCTCTTGTGATGTCACTTCGCTTTATTCAAATATTGCACATAACATAGGGTTAAAATCAATAGATTATTTTCTAAGTGAAGACATATATATGTCGGACCTTCAAAAAAATTACATATTAGAACTCATCAATTTTATTTTGACCCATAATTATTTTCAGTTTTTAGATAACTTTTATATACAAATTAAAGGGACGGCCATGGGGACCAGATTTGCTCCCAGTTTCGCAAACCTATTCATGGGTTATTTTGAATCAATTTACATCTATGATTCTAACTGGGAGCAAAATCTGGTCTTCTATGGCCGTTATATAGATGATCTGCTTTTTTTATGGAAGGGTCCATTGGATTCTCTGACAGCCTTTCAGAATGAATTAAATATGAATAATATGGGGATTAAGTTCACATGGAACGTACAAATAGATAAAATTGATTTTTTGGATGTTTCCCTAATGTGGGGCATAGATGATAAGGTGGAATCATGCACTTTTTTCAAAACAGTCGATAGCAACAATTTACTAGACTATCACAGTAACCATTACTCCAGTTGGAAAATAAACATACCATACAGTCAGTTTCGAAGAATTCGAAGAAATTGTACAGATATCAATACATTTGATATCCAAAGCCAGACCCTCATAGATCGTTTTAAAGAAAAACATTACCCTGCATCTCTCATTGAACATAGTTACCATAGGGCACGTGCCCAAAATAGGCATGAATTATTCACTAGTAAAAAGAAGAAAGAATCTACATTTGATTCAGGATATGAATCAACATTCATTACGAGATATAACGACAACCATAGGGAGATTAGAAAGATCTTATCTAAACATTGGACACTATTAAAGAAAGACCCTGTTCTGCGATCCATTTTAGGGGAGAAACCAATATGCACTTTTAGGAGAGCCCCAACAATAAAGGAAAAACTTGCACCTAGTAAGATAGTGATGTGCAAAAGGGAAACAAATGCACCATTCAATAGAGGAAACATACAAGATAGCACTCAAGGTGCAAAAATAGGCTTTTTCAGATGTCACAAAAATAGATGCAGTATGTGTAAATATACCATCAATGGACAAAAGAGTATCAAAGTAAATAACACAGGGGAAACTTTTACATTAACACAAAAAATAACATGCAGTTCTACTTATGTGGTCTATTGTATCACCTGCATCTGTGGCCTACATTATATAGGCCGCACCTGCAGGATGATAAGACAGAGATGGTCTGAACATCTCAGATGCATTGTGAAAGGATTAGATAAATACAGTACTTCTAGACATCATACAGCATCACATGGCACTAACAAATGCCTTATGAAGATAACCCCACTCGAGGTAGTGACTGCTAGTAATTCCCAAAATAGAATGATTAAACTTCGTCAAAGGGAGACCTTCTGGATCTATAGATTTTCATCTTTACATCCAGAAGGCCTCAATGAAGTAATTGATACAGCAGCCTTTTAGATCAATCCAGTACAAACATTCAGTTCATTCTATCTTTTAATTTAAGGGTTCTGTTATACAAGCTTCATATCTGTTCTCTCACATTAGTAGTGCACTTAATATTAATGTGTATATAATGGATCATATCCTCATTGATATTGATATATATTATTTAGAAGGAATGTAAGTATAGATCACCTGAGGTCACCACCCAGTAAATATCTTAATATACCAGTAATGTTTCATCTTGAAAATATATTCAGTATTTACTATCCATCTTACAATCATTCAAGCATCATATCACTATAAAACACATTTAATCACATTAATGGAGATATGTATATTTAGAATACTATAAACATACAATTTGTCTATATTCATACACATAGAGTATTTATTATATTAATTATAAACACTTAACATTGTCACACTATACACATTTAATCATATGAGTCACATAGGAATTGATATATTCATGGTCATACACATAATATTATTATAGTTATATTATTTATATATTATTACTCTAGTCACATAGGTTTTTATAATAGCACATCTATTTATATATATTTATTTACATAAAATAAGATATAGTTAGAGTACTTAACACTAGTCACACATAGAATTCACTAATTATCACTATTTATAGCATATAGTAACCATAATTTTCCTCTATATGTTTTTTCACATGTCTTTTCATATAGAACAATTTATTAATTTATTCACTAGGGCACAGAAAGCACACACAAAAAATGGAAGACTATAATTCATATTTTTTTATATATATATAGTTTTATTTATATACATTATACAGGTTACCAATATATAAAAATATATGAGTATATGCATCTATTCGATTGAAGCGCAATGATTACGAGACTGGCATTATTTTGAATGTTATGATTCAGTAAAAATTGACGAATACTGTGAGGATAGGATATGCTTTCACAGAGCAGTAATACCAAAGGGCTACACAAATTGGCTGATGCTATCTCGAACATAGCCATAGGGTTATATATAAATATATCATAATAGCAAAGCAGTTCATATCCCAAAAAAATAAATAGACAATAGTTGATTTATTTTTTTTTTTTTTTTTTTTTTTTAACGATAGAAAACACACGCCTATAAGCTGGGATTCACACACATAGTGACGCGTGATTGGTTTATGCTACACGCCCACGGATTATCACCTACACATTGGACATTGTGAAATCAGAGAGGGAGCTTTAAACAAATAGACATAGCCCTTCATAAAATCAGCTTATGATATGCACAATACAACAATTC
Source organism: Bombina bombina (assembly GCF_027579735.1). NCBI lineage: Eukaryota > Metazoa > Chordata > Amphibia > Anura > Bombinatoridae > Bombina > Bombina bombina. Next base: position 67,026,258 of record NC_069506.1, read on the forward strand.
AGATAACATTTAAACAGTTTATTGTAGGAGATCATGTCAAAAGGGGTAAGAATATATTAGGAAGAAAGTTGAGGAATTGTATTTAAAGACCGGCGATAAATGATACACGCCCACTAGCCATTACCCACACATATGGAAGTGTGAGATAGGCTAATGACACACACCCACAAGCTGACAGCTTTATATATGATATAAACAAACTAGCTAATGCTTTTAATTAATAAATAAATTAGACTTTCTACTATGAACAAAGGGGAGGAAAGAAATCCTCAGGAAATAAAGAAGTTATTAACCATATAAAATAGAAATAAATAGTGCATTCACTTTCATAAAGAGAGATTGCTGAAAATTTAATGAACCAACTATATGAGTGCTGTATTTGTTTTTTTGCTGAAACACTATTGTGCATACTATATATGTTTTCTTCCGAAATGTTTATGAGATATATTGTAATATCTGCTATATACTTGTTTTGATACTAGCTGTATATGTTAAAGTAGATCTATGCATACAATGAGTTATATATTCACATACTGGTATCAAGAAAAGTCAGTTTGTATTGTGAAGGTCACCATAGCAACATTTGCATAAGTAATTGGTAAATTGGGTGTGACCAATGTTTTAATTTATTTGAGGATGTATAAATAGGAGACTTCAGTTTTAGATCAGTATAACTTGCCTGAGGAAACAGAGTGGTAGCTCTGAGAAACGCGTAGCGAATTCTACTGATTTTTATTGTACACTGTTATATTTTTATATAAAGTGTTTTTTATATATATCTGGAGTCTCCTGAATTTTTTATCTGAACCTTCTGAATACATTGGACCATCTTTCACCGGAGTGGTATGTGCGCTGGGCCACTTTTAATATACCCAGCTTGCTTCATTAGCACTACAGTGTGCTCTATACTTTGAGTCGCCCTCTGTATATCTTCTTACTTTTCAGATGATTTTGGAAATCTACTAAGAGGAGCTGCCCTAGCATTCTAATGCACAGTCAACTGGGACACTGATAAGTTTCCAGACTGCTTATCTAGGCATTATCTTTGCCTTCACTACATGTGAGTACAAAATCTATATCTCATTCTATTTATCCTTATATATACTGGCTACACTAGGAGGCGCCCTTTCTTTTTTTGTTTCATTTGTCTAGTGAATTCTGGTAGAGGATTTCATTTGAAAGGAGCTGCTCAACAACTTTGCAATAAATCATTGGATCATCAACACACAAACGGATTCACTATCATCTTTGGACTTTCTTTTGGACTTTCTTTTGTTCTTTGTCTTGGCTAATGCTGCATTTATAATACAAGCCACAGGTATCATATATTTATTTTAGCTGTATTCATGCATTGGCATTGAATATTGGTTTATTTATCTAGAGGTCACTGCTGATCTATATTTATATCTGTTTATAATACCAGTTACAGGTACCATATACATATTTAAGTAATATTTATGTATTGGGTTTAGTATTTTACTATCTGTTCTTTTTTCTAAGAGATCATCTATCTAAGAGGTCACTGTATATTTTTGTTATATATATAGATAGATAAGAATATGTTATCTCTAAAAGAAAGGGCCAACAAGAGATCTATATATCAACCAAATGTCAATTCTATGAGTACAGATCACACTGGTGCAATGTCTATTAAACAATTATTTTCTCAGTTGGAAGAATTAATCAAGACTGAACATAGACATTGGTGGGACCTGGACTCATTGAAATATTATAGAGACAAAAAACAAATACCAAGAGGTTTAAGACTACTGAAAAGTTGTTCATTTAAAGAAGATGACACATTACTTAACAAATGGTATTCAGCTCTGGACAGCTGTTTCTTTAATCTAATAGACATTTTGATTTCCCATAGAGAAAAATTAGCAGAGGAAATAGCCTCAAAAATTGAAAATATCCAAAAATCACTTGAACAATTTAAAGATCATTCTGAGTATTCAGCACTCAATGAGAGAACTATCAAAGCTACTGATGAATATCAAGATGAAATTATTTTTAAAAAAAATAAGAAAAAAGAAAGGGATGATGAGGATTATACAAAGGGAACAGTTTATACCTATAATAAGAAGGAGAACAAAGAACCAGATGAATCTACTTGGACTAAAGTGACACATCACAATAGAAATAGATTTAGAAACCAAAACTATTCTAATAGACCCCAATACATGGGAAATAGACATTATTCTAATACCCAGTCTCAACAACAAAAAAATAATAAAACTAACACGGCATACACAGATTTTAGAGAACATAGAGAACAACAACCTTATCAGATACCCATTTCAAATAGGTTCACACCACTTAATGATCAAAATTACACACAATATGATAGACAACACTTCAATCAAAGAGACCAAAGAGACCAACAAGATAAAAATAGACAGAACACTAGCTCTCATTATAGAGAGCAGCCACATCACTATTCTACATATAAACCCACTTATAATCAATATAGAGATAATCATTCATCGGATTATAGAGATAATCAACATCATAATAGAACACACCAAGCTAGGGATTATGTAGCAGAAACACCAAGGACCCATGGAGTAAACGCCAATAACAATAATAGGACATATGAAGATCAACACATTAACAATAGGGATAATTTACAGACACACAATTCACCATTACCACAGAATCCCCCTCCTTTTTTAGAGGAACGTATTCCCCTAGCACCTCTATGGAGAAGGGAAGGGCAAAATACACCTTATCAACAACCAGGAAAAACCAAAAGAACACACACAAACGGGGACGGAGGGGAAGGGGAATTGCCTCCCAGGAAGAAAAGTTACAGCAATTAAGTAAAGGTATTTTCAATCTATCCGACAAAATTCTCACTAATGACCAAATAAGAATTTTGGGTAAGGGTTTAAGTTTTTGCCCCTCAAATCCACATAGGATGTTTGAAATATATGTGGATTTAAATAAATTCACGAGAAAGTTATCATTACAACGATATTTTGCAAAAAAATCACTTCAAACAAATAGAAATATAGGTATCCCCATTCTCACAGATAACATGCCAACATGTAGGAATACTACAGTAATATATGTTGATCCTGAAGATCTATCAGAACAACTTTTTGAGGGAGTGATTCACACAAATTTTGCACCACCATCTTCATTCAATCCAAAAGGAGAGGATACAGCATATCTTGATATTTTTCAAAGTCTAGTGTTAGAAGATTTGGAAAAACTTCCCATCCGCAACAGCAATCATAGTAATATTTGGCCCAATGAAAAGAAAGCCCTTTTGGAACTTACTAGAGATAAGAACATAGTCATCCGCCAGGCGGACAAAGGCGGGGGGATAGTGATCCAAAACTACCTGGATTATATCAATGAAGCATACAGAATAGTTCTTGACAAAGAATATTATAATAAATTAGAAAAAGATCCCACAGACAACTTTTCAAAAGAGTTAATAACATTGATTAATTTTGGACATACAAATGGCATTTTGAATAAAAAAGAAAAAACATATTTGATTCCCAAAAGTCCGAACATACCTTATTATTATCACCTACCCAAAATACATAAACAACTAAATAACCCACCCGGTAGGCCTATCATTGCAGGAATGAATAGTATCACTGACAATCTATCTTCTTATATTGATTTTTATCTTCAAAAATATGTATCACAACTGAGGTCCTACATTAGAGACACTACTGATCTATTAATCAAACTTTCTAACATCAAAAAAGAAGAAAATTTGTATTGGGTCTCTTGTGATGTCACTTCGCTTTATTCAAATATTGCACATAACATAGGGTTAAAATCAATAGATTATTTTCTAAGTGAAGACATATATATGTCGGACCTTCAAAAAAATTACATATTAGAACTCATCAATTTTATTTTGACCCATAATTATTTTCAGTTTTTAGATAACTTTTATATACAAATTAAAGGGACGGCCATGGGGACCAGATTTGCTCCCAGTTTCGCAAACCTATTCATGGGTTATTTTGAATCAATTTACATCTATGATTCTAACTGGGAGCAAAATCTGGTCTTCTATGGCCGTTATATAGATGATCTGCTTTTTTTATGGAAGGGTCCATTGGATTCTCTGACAGCCTTTCAGAATGAATTAAATATGAATAATATGGGGATTAAGTTCACATGGAACGTACAAATAGATAAAATTGATTTTTTGGATGTTTCCCTAATGTGGGGCATAGATGATAAGGTGGAATCATGCACTTTTTTCAAAACAGTCGATAGCAACAATTTACTAGACTATCACAGTAACCATTACTCCAGTTGGAAAATAAACATACCATACAGTCAGTTTCGAAGAATTCGAAGAAATTGTACAGATATCAATACATTTGATATCCAAAGCCAGACCCTCATAGATCGTTTTAAAGAAAAACATTACCCTGCATCTCTCATTGAACATAGTTACCATAGGGCACGTGCCCAAAATAGGCATGAATTATTCACTAGTAAAAAGAAGAAAGAATCTACATTTGATTCAGGATATGAATCAACATTCATTACGAGATATAACGACAACCATAGGGAGATTAGAAAGATCTTATCTAAACATTGGACACTATTAAAGAAAGACCCTGTTCTGCGATCCATTTTAGGGGAGAAACCAATATGCACTTTTAGGAGAGCCCCAACAATAAAGGAAAAACTTGCACCTAGTAAGATAGTGATGTGCAAAAGGGAAACAAATGCACCATTCAATAGAGGAAACATACAAGATAGCACTCAAGGTGCAAAAATAGGCTTTTTCAGATGTCACAAAAATAGATGCAGTATGTGTAAATATACCATCAATGGACAAAAGAGTATCAAAGTAAATAACACAGGGGAAACTTTTACATTAACACAAAAAATAACATGCAGTTCTACTTATGTGGTCTATTGTATCACCTGCATCTGTGGCCTACATTATATAGGCCGCACCTGCAGGATGATAAGACAGAGATGGTCTGAACATCTCAGATGCATTGTGAAAGGATTAGATAAATACAGTACTTCTAGACATCATACAGCATCACATGGCACTAACAAATGCCTTATGAAGATAACCCCACTCGAGGTAGTGACTGCTAGTAATTCCCAAAATAGAATGATTAAACTTCGTCAAAGGGAGACCTTCTGGATCTATAGATTTTCATCTTTACATCCAGAAGGCCTCAATGAAGTAATTGATACAGCAGCCTTTTAGATCAATCCAGTACAAACATTCAGTTCATTCTATCTTTTAATTTAAGGGTTCTGTTATACAAGCTTCATATCTGTTCTCTCACATTAGTAGTGCACTTAATATTAATGTGTATATAATGGATCATATCCTCATTGATATTGATATATATTATTTAGAAGGAATGTAAGTATAGATCACCTGAGGTCACCACCCAGTAAATATCTTAATATACCAGTAATGTTTCATCTTGAAAATATATTCAGTATTTACTATCCATCTTACAATCATTCAAGCATCATATCACTATAAAACACATTTAATCACATTAATGGAGATATGTATATTTAGAATACTATAAACATACAATTTGTCTATATTCATACACATAGAGTATTTATTATATTAATTATAAACACTTAACATTGTCACACTATACACATTTAATCATATGAGTCACATAGGAATTGATATATTCATGGTCATACACATAATATTATTATAGTTATATTATTTATATATTATTACTCTAGTCACATAGGTTTTTATAATAGCACATCTATTTATATATATTTATTTACATAAAATAAGATATAGTTAGAGTACTTAACACTAGTCACACATAGAATTCACTAATTATCACTATTTATAGCATATAGTAACCATAATTTTCCTCTATATGTTTTTTCACATGTCTTTTCATATAGAACAATTTATTAATTTATTCACTAGGGCACAGAAAGCACACACAAAAAATGGAAGACTATAATTCATATTTTTTTATATATATATAGTTTTATTTATATACATTATACAGGTTACCAATATATAAAAATATATGAGTATATGCATCTATTCGATTGAAGCGCAATGATTACGAGACTGGCATTATTTTGAATGTTATGATTCAGTAAAAATTGACGAATACTGTGAGGATAGGATATGCTTTCACAGAGCAGTAATACCAAAGGGCTACACAAATTGGCTGATGCTATCTCGAACATAGCCATAGGGTTATATATAAATATATCATAATAGCAAAGCAGTTCATATCCCAAAAAAATAAATAGACAATAGTTGATTTTTTTTTTTTTTTTTTTTTTTTTTTTTAACGATAGAAAACACACGCCTATAAGCTGGGATTCACACACATAGTGACGCGTGATTGGTTTATGCTACACGCCCACGGATTATCACCTACACATTGGACATTGTGAAATCAGAGAGGGAGCTTTAAACAAATAGACATAGCCCTTCATAAAATCAGCTTATGATATGCACAATACAACAATTCAGATAACATTTAAACAGTTTATTGTAGGAGATCATGTCAAAAGGGGTAAGAATATATTAGGAAGAAAGTTGAGGAATTGTATTTAAAGACCGGCGATAAATGATACACGCCCACTAGCCATTACCCACACATATGGAAGTGTGAGATAGGCTAATGACACACACCCACAAGCTGACAGCTTTATATATGATATAAACAAACTAGCTAATGCTTTTAATTAATAAATAAATTAGACTTTCTACTATGAACAAAGGGGAGGAAAGAAATCCTCAGGAAATAAAGAAGTTATTAACCATATAAAATAGAAATAAATAGTGCATTCACTTTCATAAAGAGAGATTGCTGAAAATTTAATGAACCAACTATATGAGTGCTGTATTTGTTTTTTTGCTGAAACACTATTGTGCATACTATATATGTTTTCTTCCGAAATGTTTATGAGATATATTGTAATATCTGCTATATACTTGTTTTGATACTAGCTGTATATGTTAAAGTAGATCTATGCATACAATGAGTTATATATTCACATACTGGTATCAAGAAAAGTCAGTTTGTATTGTGAAGGTCACCATAGCAACATTTGCATAAGTAATTGGTAAATTGGGTGTGACCAATGTTTTAATTTATTTGAGGATGTATAAATAGGAGACTTCAGTTTTAGATCAGTATAACTTGCCTGAGGAAACAGAGTGGTAGCTCTGAGAAACGCGTAGCGAATTCTACTGATTTTTATTGTACACTGTTATATTTTTATATAAAGTGTTTTTTATATATATCTGGAGTCTCCTGAATTTTTTATCTGAACCTTCTGAATACATTGGACCATCTTTCACCGGAGTGGTATGTGCGCTGGGCCACTTTTAATATACCCAGCTTGCTTCATTAGCACTACAGTGTGCTCTATACTTTGAGTCGCCCTCTGTATATCTTCTTACTGCTCAGAAAATCCGCTTCCCAATTGTCCACTCCTGGAATGTGGATTGCAGATGGACAGCAATCATGAACTTCCACCCACTGAATAATCTGAGTCACCTCCCTCATGGCTAAGGAACTCTGAGCTCCTTCCTGGTGGTTGATGTAAGCCACAGAGGTGATATTGTCCGACTGAAATCTGATAAATCAGGCTAAAGCCAACTGAGGCCAAGATATCAAAGAATTGTAAATCTCTCTCAACTCCAAGATGTTTATGGGGAGAGCAGACTCCTCCTGAGTCCATAATCCCTGTGTCTTCAACAAGTCCCAGACTGCTCCTCAACTTAGCAGGCTGGCATCCATGGTCAAGATCACCCAAGAAGGTCCCCGGAAGCATGTGCCCTGAGACAGATGTTCCTGAGAAAACCACCACGGAAGAGAGTCTCTCGTTAACACGTCTAAAACTATCTATTGGGACAGATCTAAATGGTTTCTGTTTCATTGCCTGAGCATACATAATTGCAGAGCTCTCAAATGGAATCGAGCAAAGGGAATGATGTCCTTGGAAGCGACCATCAACCCAATTACTTCCATACATTGGGTTATAGATGGCCGAACAGTAGACTGAAGAGAGAGGCAAGCAGAGAGAATTTTGGATTTCCTGACCTCCATCAGAAAAATCTTCATAGATAGGGTATCTATTATAGTCCCTAAGAACACCACCCTTGTAGCTGGAACAAGGGAATTCTTTTCCAGATTCCCTTTCCATCTGTGGGAACGTAGAAAAAAGACAACAAGATCGCTTATAGGAGCTTGCTGGTTGAAAAGATGGCGCCTGAACCAAAATGTTTTCTAAGTAAGGTGCCACTGCAATTCCCCGAGACCTGGTCACTGCCAATAGAGCTCCCAGAACCTTGGAAAAAAATTCTGGGAGCTGTAGCAAGGCCAAACTGAAAAGCCACAAACTGAAAATGTTTGTCTAGAAAAGTGAATCTTAGAAATTTGTGATGATCCCTGTGAATAGGGACATGAAGATGTGCATCCTTCAGGTATATGGTTCTCATGAACTGACCTTCTTGGACCAAAGGAAGAATGGACCAAATAGTCACCATTTTAAAGGACAGCACCCTGAGAAACTTGTTGAGACACGTTAGGTTTAAAATGGATGAAAAGTTTCCTCTTTTTTGGGAACCACAAACAGATTTGAATAGAATCCTAGACCCTGTCCCTTTACTGGAACTGGAACAATCACTCCCAGAGAGAAAAGAAAAACTGAATGCAGTTTAAGAATGCCTCTCTTTTTACCTGATCGGCAGACAACCTTGATAGATGAAACCTGCCCCTGGGAGGGAGAAAATTGAATTCTATCTTGTAACCATGAGAAACAATGCCCACAGCCAAAGGATCTGGGACATCTCATAACCACTCCTGATAAAACAGGGAAAGTCTGCCCCCCACTTTATCCGACTCTGGACCGAGGGCCGACCCATCATGCTGACTTAGACTCAGCTAAGGCTTTATTAGATTGCTTCCCCTTGTTCCAGGACTGACTGGGTCTCCAAGAGGACTTGGATTGCTCCTGTTTTGGAAGGCAGGCTTTTGACCTTTGGAATTACAAAAGGAACGAAAATTACTCTGACATCCCTTAAATCTAATCTTCTTGTCTTGCAGTAGAAAAGATCCTTTTCCACCCGTAATATCAGATATAATTTCTGCCAGTCCAGGCCCAAACAAAGTCTTACCCTTGCAAGTAAGCACCAAAAGCTTAGACTTGGAGGAAACATCAGCTGACCAAGACTTAAGCCACAAAGCCCTGCGAGCCAAGACAGAGAAACCAGACAGCTTGTTCTTTCTTCCATTATTTGTTATATGTATGGAAGTTTTGAATGAATTTTTTCACCATTTGATGTCCCTTTGCACATTCTATATCAACTTTATCAATTTGGCTTGCTATATTCTTAGTGCAGGGGTCACAATCTGCTTTCTTAGTAATCTTTTAATCCTTTAAAACAATATTTGTTTTAGTGGTTTATTCTCCACTCCAGTTTTCAGGAGGTGTTTTTTTTACTGACACCAGTCTCTTGTGTTGGGGTGCAGTCTGGGATTGATGAGAGCACAAGGAGTGGGTTTCCTCAGTAGGCAAGTTTACCATTTATTATCTTCATACTTTGGGCCCCGATGGATTAAAAGGTGTGCCAATTGCTTCTCAACTTGAGAAGCTTTCTGCACGCCTTCGCTGCATACGTGCTGGCCTGTATTCAGCTTTACACACTCTTCTGAATGGGTAATGCAGGCCCCATCACTCGCGTGACCATCAATCACCGAGAGCAAGCTATCTATCTTTGATTTCGCTTCACCACTTCTGATCACTGCTTCTTACATTGCGGGAAGCAGGCATGCATGTGCGAGCCTGCCCCTCAAGGGCTCCAGAGCAGCTTACACTGCTTCGTACATGGAGCCCTATGTAGAATATTCTTTCTTCTCAAACTCCTTTTTTTCTCATAAAGAAGATAATTGTCTCTGTTTTTTAAGTCAGTCAAAAAGATCCTCTAGTTTACTTAACAATAATGGATGTCCCTTGAATTTGACTTGGACTGAGTTCTGTACATTTCACATCCTAGGAATTAATTTTGTGATTGCTTCAGTTTACTATTGCTTCATCTGGGAGAAGGGTTTCTCCTTCAGAGGGTTCTATACTAGTTTGTGTGTCCATTACTTAGTTTCACTTTTAGACCTTTATGATCTTTTTTGTTTTATCCTCTCTAGTTCAGATGCTTTGCCAGAACCAGGGATATTTAATAACAGTTTCTAAAGGTTTCTACAGCTATTTATAATTTCATCTAGTTTTCCGTTTTTTTGTTTTTTTTTGTCTTCATCCGTTGCACCACTCAGAGCCATAGTTATCACCTAGCACTTTTTCTAATCAGTAATTCTGATTGCTTCAGCTTGATCATGCAGAACTGGTTATGAAGTCCTAAACTGAATGTTCAATTTTTCCATTGAGTCAATATTCTTCTTCCTTTTCTTTTATATCTGGCTTATCGATTTAACAGCCCAGAGATTGAACGCTTGATTTATAATCTAAGTTTTTTATTAAAATAGTTGATAACTTCCATGAGGGAAGACAGCATGTAGTAAGTACATACAGATAGAGAAGCAGTCTGCTAGGAACAAACAGCTCAGTGGCTTGTTCTATGGTCAGGTTACCACCTGGGAGTAGCTTCTTTTAGCTCAATTGTGCTTTTCACAGAGGAAAACTTTCCTGAAGAATATCAGTCTGATCCCGTCTAACAAGTTCAGTCCAGCATAGAAATACCAGGATAAACTATGAAACAAATTAATACAGCTTACTTTGAATGTTGCTAGATCCTTGATAGGCAGGCTCTGGAAGTCACCAACGGCACCCACAATCACAATGTGGTATACCAGCTTGGAAGAAACAGTAGACTTAGAAGAATATAATTATTACAGACTAAATATGTTAAACACATATTGTGATATGAGGTTTTATTGGGACTCATATAAACAGGAGATAAAATAATTTGGGCAAAATCACAGCAATTAGGGATGGACACAATTAGGCAAATGGGGTAAGAACAATTTGAAGACATATTACCTTAACCCCGATTTCTTTCTCCAGCCCTTACCTATTAGCACTTATCGCAACTAGGGTTTTTCATTCTCAAATTCCCAAAGTTGAAAATAAAAAAAGTTATTGCTTGCACGCAAACCCGATGCACATAAAAAGCCAAACTTAGAATATTGCATGTGCATTTACTTATTCCCCCAAAAAATTCAATACAGCAAAATAGTGGTGGGGAAAACTAACACTCTACTAGCGCACAAACCCGATCTCATACTCTCAAGTGCTCTTATCCAACATGAAAATATTAATATTTCACATTCCAGTGTTCTTTACATAGCGAATATGTTCTATTTATTCTTAAATAAATATATATATATATATATATATAGGTATAGATATATATAGGAATATCTATAAAAACATAGAACATATTCTGCTATGTGCAGAACATTAGAATATGAAATATTTACAGTAAATTCTCAGTATAACATTTTCTTAAAATGAGTATCGAATGTGTGTATATATGTATTTATGTGTTTATATATGTATATATGTCTGTAAATACATATATCCAGGGGTCCAGTCCAGTGAGAATGCATGGTAACAGAGTCCCTGCACTATTTGCCTGGTTAGAGGGAGACACTACTGCTGTTGGTGGGCGGAGCACAGTCTGGTTAGAGGGATAGTGAGATCCTCTAGTAATGGGCAGTAAAACTTCCTACAATACATCAAATGTAAACCTGTCAGTGGTCCTGCTGTGGGATCACCCCACACTGTGTGGAACACATTGTGCTTACATTTCTGTATGGCTTACTATGGGGTTCTTTAGCTCCCCTCAGCAGAAATAGGACTATTGCACCTTAAGTGGGTGAGATTCTGTGACAGAGGAGGAGTCTTAGGCCCAAAGGCAACCATTTAACCCTTCATTGGTTTTAATTTTCTTTCATTAACCACAGAGTATAGATTATATACATATAAAAACAGTGTGTGTATGTAACTCTGTGTGTGTTTGTGTGTTTGTGTGTGGGTGTGTGTGTATAAAACAATATTAATTGTGAGGGAGGGTGGAAGTCTTGATGAGTTCCCACACTTTTTTTGTAGGACTTGATCTCTGCATATATGCACATATAAATACATATGTACAAACACACACACACACACATGTATGTATATATATATATATATATATATATATATATATATATACACATACACAGTATATATATGTTTGTATATGTTTTATGACACTTTTTTTATTTGCAAAACAGTTAACCAGAGCTCTGAGGATGCGGTAATCATGCTAGCGTATATTGCAATTGCGCTCAAGTGATCGTGTTTACTTTGAACTTGTAATACGAGTGAAATAACTGATGCGCGCAAACACCCGTGATAAACCCCTTATTGCTTGTGCATAACTATTAGCGCTGCACTCTTAATCTGTCCCATATGTTTATTAATATGTGAATTGAGCATTTACAAAATATTTTAAGTTAAAACAGTTAAGTGCTAAGATGTGCAGTTGAAAAGAGGCCAGTGTTGGATTTTTAAGAGCTCCAAAAAAAAAAGAGAAGCCCAGAAATCATCATATGAAAAGCTGCTCAAAAGTGTTCTATGTTTAACACATTGAATTATAGTAACAAGATAGTAGGAAACGTAGTACTAATGGTAAGTACCTATAGATGCCAAATAATTTTGTAATCAACAAGCACCTGTTAGGGGGGGGCAATATAGCAATAAGGAGACTCATAGAAAAATGAGTTACAAAGTCTGTAACAAAAAAAAGAGTGCTTTACCCCTACAATTGTATAGGAGAATTCTCACTGAGTTGAGAATTTCAGTGAGAATTTCTCCTATACAATTGTAGGAGTAAAGCACTATTTTTTGTTACAGACTTTGTAATTCATTTTTCTATAAACACATTGAATTCTCTTAATGAAAAGTATTGGTTGATTTCTTTCCTATGATATGGTGAGTGTACGTCGTCATCAATTACTAGTGGGAAAATCTCTCCTGGGCAGCAGGAGGCGGCAAAGAGCACCACAGCAAAGCTTTTAAATACCACCTCCCTTCCCATAATCCACAGTCATTCTCTTTGCCTTTGTCAATGGAGGAGGTGAAGTTTGGTGTCTGAAGAAATAAAATCCTTTTATGGGATAGTTTTCCCTGCAAGCAAGGATTTGGGTATAGCTGTAGTCCATGTCAATCTCTGCTGTAGAGTAGTGGTGGCTTTTAAGCAGTTAGGAAACAAAGTAAGCACCACCTTACAACTTCCTAACATATTGCTGCCCTATGTATAGAAAGCCAGAGTTGGTTACTCTGTACTTTCTTTTTTCTAATGGTCTCTGTAAGGAGTTTGTGTCATTATGCAGGTAAGTGTTTTTTTGTCTTCTTGGTATAGGAGACTTTGCACTTTAGAAGATTAATTTTTTATATTCTGCAGTTTTTCTTTATGTAATTTAGTAATCCTTTTAATAGGATTCGATAGGCAGTATGGGATTTTGGGATTGCACAATGGGACCGTGTGCTGCTTGTTTTTTTGGCAAATATTTGTTTTGTTTATGTATTAACGGTTGTTGCTATGTCTTTTTCGGATTGCGCGCCTTTTTTCTTGTCTGCGCTTTTCCGGATGTGCTGGTCATGTGATCCTTGTGTTTCAGTTATACGGAATGGATCTGTGTCTCTGTGTTGTTGCTGCAGTCTGTCTCAGTGTATGTGCAGTTGCGTGTCAGTCTTGGTGTCCTCTTCAAATCTCCTGGAGTTGCAGTAGGCACCTCAGTGCTGCTGAGGTTTAGAGGTTGTCAAGGTTTAGTTTTTTTTATTACGTTTTATGTTTTTAGGCTTCCCTTAAAGTGACAGTTGTCCTTTATTCAATTTTTTTTTCCTTTTTCTTGGGGCTGATTTTTCTTAGCTATGGAAATGGATAATGATGAAATTGTTTTTAATAACTGTTCATAATGTTTAAAGGTGCAAATTGTTTCTCCTTTGCAATTTTGTACTACTTGTTTAGCTAGAACGCTTCAATGTAAAGAAAAATTATTGCATAATGTCTCTCAGGATGATGCTGTTCAGGCAATGTCGCAGCCTTCTCCTTAAACGTCCCAAGCCTCTATGGCGTCACATGCAGTGCCCTGCAGTTCCTTTCAACCTCCTGGTGTGGTATATTTGCCTGCAGATTTCGCCGCACAGATATCTTCTGTGATATCTGCAGCTTTATCTGCTTTTCCTGTTTTAGGAAAGCGCAAGATACAGTTAGATCTTCCTCATAACTCTAGGGAGGATGTTACCTCAGTTCCTTCTGAGGGTGAAATCTCTGATTCTGATAGTGTTAATCTTTTGTCTGAGGTAGAAGAAGTAAGCTTTAGGTATAAAGGGACAGTAAACACCAGCATTTTTGTTGTTTTAAAAGATAGCTAATCCCTTAATTACCAATTCCCCAGTTTTGCATAACCAACACAGTTATATTAATACACTTTTTACCTCTTTAATTACCTTGTATCTAAGCCTCAGCAGACTGCCCCCTTATTTTGACAGACTTGCATTTTAGCCAATCAGAGTTGTCTCTATGGTAAATTCACGAGCATGAGCTCAATGTTATCTATATGAAACACGTGAACTAATGCCCTCTAGTGGTGAAAAACTATCAAAATGCATTTAGATTAGAGGCGGCCTTCAAGGTCTAAGAAATTAATGAAAGGTTTTTTTTTGGACTTGACTGTCCCTTTAAGCTTGAGCACCTTCATGTTTTATTAATGAAGGTTTTGGCTACTTTGGAAAATTCTGACTCTCCTGTTGTAGTTAACCCTAAGAAATAATAGATTCTATGATGTCTCTTCCTCTATGGAAGTGTTTCCTGTTCCAGATCGTGTGACGAAGATTATTGCGCAGGAATTCCTTTCTTCCCGTCTTCAGTTTTTAAAAAGATGTTTCCTATTGCTGAATCCATTAAGGATTCTTGGTGCACAGTGCCTAAAGTAGAAGGGGCTATTTCTTCTTCGGCTAAGAGAACTACGATCCCTATAGAGGATAGGTGCTCTTTTAAGGATCCAATGGATAAGAAGCTGGAGGTATATATATGAAGAAGATGTATGTGCATTAGGGTCTTCCATGGAAACCTGCAGTTTGTATTGCCACAGTAACAAGTGCAGCATCTTATTGGTGCAATGCTTTGTCTGAATCTATTTTAGGGGAAACTTTGTTGGAGGAAATTCAGGATAGGATTAAGGCCCTTAAGCTAGCCAATTCTTTCATTTCTGATGCTAGCATGCAAGTTATTAAATTGAGGGCCAAGTTGTCTGAACTTGGGTCTGCATTGATCCATAATAAAAGTTGCATGGTGCAGTGTACAAAGACTCACTGAAATAAAACTCATAATTGAGAAAAAAATACATTTCTAAAAAACTGATTTTCCTACAAAGCCTGCAAAAATAACAGTAAACTGTTAAAATACAATTAAAGGGAAATCAATGGGACCACTTAAATACCCGAGATCTTATTAAAGACAAAGGAGTTCAAATAACTTATGCAAAAAGTCTTGGAGCTATAGTAAGTTCCAAGAAAAAGACCACAAACAGTAAATCATTGTCTAGAATGACAAGATTTAGGAATTGGTCGAGGTCCTTGAGGATAGTAATATGAAGTATCATGAACATAAATTAACCATAATGAACTAGGGTAAAATGGACCAAATAGAATCCATCTTAAAGGCAGGAGCTCTGAGAAACCTGTTAAAGTTTTGAGATCCAAAATAGGCCATGAAGTTCCCTCTGTCTTGGGAACAATGAACAAATTGAAATAAAATCCTTGCTCTTATTCCAAAAACTGAAACTGGAATGGACACCTCCTAGTTTCCAGGTTAATATCCAAGAGAGAAAAAAAAAAAAAAAAAAAAAAGACTCCTGTAGGCACAGGATCTTTTAGAAAAAAAAGCCAAGATAACCTTCATTGAAGGGAATGTTGGCCTGAAACACATAATGTAACCATAGGCAATTATGATTAGAATCCAGAGATTCTTGATATACTGTACCTAGACTTTTTGTGAAAGGAATAGCCTACTGTCTACCAGAATTGAATCTGGATTGGTGGTTCAAGTAATTTATAAGAGGAAGGTGTCTTGGATTGTATGGCCTTTTTCCAAATAACACTAGACTTCCAGGCAGCTCTGAAAAAATCTAGAGTTTGTGAAAATGAGGAAAATGTAGGTTCCTAGATTGACTAAGGAAAGAAAATTAATATCAAAATCAGTATTTGCCTAAAGACTTCATGTCCTGGGGTAGGAAGTGCCTACATCCTCTAATCACAGTAGAAATAATGGTATGTAACTAATATAAAGCCTTACCAAGAAAAAGCAGTGATACAATCTTCTATAAAGACCATGAGGTCTACTTATCAAGCCTTCAACTTTCTTGCATTCGACGGCACCAATACACTCGCCTGACATCGCCTAACATCACGGCTGTGGACCTGAATACGCTCTCCATATTTATATAAAAAGCTGTCAAAAAGCCGTGCACCAAGTACGGGGCGATGAGAAGCGGACTGTTGTTAACTAAACAGTCATCGATCTTGCTGCTATTCAGCTTTTTCCCAGCTTTATTTATACCCTGTCACTAAACACCGCCACTATCCTAAAATGTTTAACCCCTATCACGCCGCTCCCTCACCCCGCTGCAACTAAATACAGTTATTAACCCCTATCCCGCCGCTCCCAGAGCCCAGCGCAACTCTAATAAACTTCTTACCCCTATTCCGCTGCTCCCCAACACCGCTGCAACTAACTAAATGAATTAACCCCTATCCCTCCGCTCCCGGAGCCCTCTGCAGATAAATAAATGTATTAACCCCTAAACCCCTGGCCTCTCACATCACTACCACTTACTAAACCTATTAACCCCTAAACCGCCAGCCCCCCACATCGCCATAAACTAAATTAACCTATTAACCCCTAAACCTAACAACCCGCTAACTGTACATTAAAATTACATCATCCCTATCTTATTT
The DNA here is from genome assembly GCF_027579735.1 of Bombina bombina. NCBI lineage: Eukaryota > Metazoa > Chordata > Amphibia > Anura > Bombinatoridae > Bombina > Bombina bombina. The sequence goes on from NC_069506.1 coordinate 67,043,238, forward strand.
ATACCCTGTCACTAAACACCGCCACTATCCTAAAATGTTTAACCCCTATCCCGCCGCTCCCTCACCCCGCTGCAACTAAATACAGTTATTAACCCCTATCCCGCCGCTCCCAGAGCCCAGCGCAACTCTAATAAACTTCTTACCCCTATTCCGCTGCTCCCCAACACCGCTGCAACTAACTAAATGAATTAACCCCTATCCCTCCGCTCCCGGAGCCCTCTGCAGCTAAATAAATGTATTAACCCCTAAACCCCTGGCCTCCCACATCACTACCACTTACTAAACCTATTAACCCCTAAACCGCCAGCCCCCCACATCGCCATAAACTAAATTAACCTATTAACCCCTAAACCTAACAACCCTCTAACTGTACATTAAAATTACATCATCCCTATCTTATTTATACCCTGTCACTAAACACCGCCACTATCCTAAAATGTTTAACCCCTATCCCGCCGCTCCCTCACCCCGCTGCAACTAAATACAGTTATTAACCCCTATCCCGCCGCTCCCAGAGCCCAGCGCAACTCTAATAAACTTCTTACCCCTATTCCGCTGCTCCCCAACACCGCTGCAACTAACTAAATGAATTAACCCCTATCCCTCCGCTCCCGGAGCCCTCTGCAGCTAAATAAATGTATTAACCCCTAAACCCCTGGCCTCCCACATCACTACCACTTACTAAACCTATTAACCCCTAAACCGCCAGCCCCCCACATCGCCATAAACTAAATTAACCTATTAACCCCTAAACCTAACAACCCGCTAACTGTACATTAAAATTACATCATCCCTATCTTATAATAAATAAATAAAAGCTTACCTTTAGAATTAAATTAAACTATATTAAACTATTAATTAGCCTACCCTTACTATTATACTAAAATTACATTAAACTATATTAACTATTAATTAACCTAACCTAACTATTATACTAAAATTACATTAAAACTACAAATTAAATTAACTATATTACATATTTAAACACCTAACCCTACTCAAATAATTTAAATCTACTATTAAAAATTACAAAGTTACAAAAAACTAACAACTAAGTTACACAAAATAACAAACACTAAGTTACAAAAAAAAAAATAAACACTAAGTTAAACAAAATAACAAATAAATCATCAAATATTTAAACTAATTACACCTAATCCAAGAGCCCTATGAAAATAAAAAAGCCCCCCAAAATAAAAAAAAACCCTAGCCTACAATAAACTACCAATGGCCCTTAAAAGGGCCTTTTGCGGGGGATTGTCCCAAATAAATCAGCTCTTTTACCTGTAAAAAAAAATACAAACACCCCCCCCAACAGTAAAACACACCACCCACACAACCAACCCGCACAAATAAAATTCTATCTAAAAAACCTATGCTCCCCATTTGATAAAGCCATTTCTTTGGCAAGACATATTAGGGACGCTAGGGCATTGGTGAGGAGTCTTAGGAGCTCCTGTGTTTTTAGTAAGCCTTAGGCTACCGAACTTTACTGTAGTGTACAATTTAAAATATGGGTAATCAGGAATAACGGGTAACTTCAGTTACTCTATGTGGTCATTACTTGATATGGAGTGGTTGATTATATAATGGTAACGGTACAGCATGAGTGTGGTACCTGTATTGTTGCGACGGTCACAGCCTATTTATAACTGTTACTGAACTTTAACATAGAGCAAGTGTAATCACAGATTGTTTATACCGGCAATACAATATTTAACTGGGTATATAGGAGGGATATATATGTACTTGTGTGCAATTGTGTGGTCAATAAGACGGTAATTGTCATTTAGCCTAACACTTCAAGACCAGGCAAGACTATAAGTTATTACGTTACTTTAACTATATAACTGACACACAATATACACATGATTTTTCTTATACATTAAGAGCAATATACTGAATATTGTTCTATACTTTTAGATAGAGTGTCACAAAACTTAGCAGCAGGTTTTGCCTGTATAAGCAAGATACCTTAAAGGGGCACTGTATCCAAAAAATTTTCTTTCATGATTCATTTAGAGCATGCAATATTAAGCAACTTTCTAATTTACTCCTATTATCAATTTTTCTTCGTTCTCTTGCTATCTTTATATGAAAAAGAAGGCATCTAAGCTTTTTTCTTGGTTCAGCAATCCGGACAGCAGTTTTTGATTGGTGGATGAATTTATCCACCAATCAGCAAGGACAACCTAGGTTGTTCACCAAAAATGGGCCGGCATCTAAACTTACATTCTTGCATTGCAAATAAAGATACCAAGAGAATAAAGAACATTTGATAATAGGAGCAAATTAGAAAGTTGCTTAAAATTGCATGCTCTATCTGAATCACGCTGAATATTGGCACAACAAACATATAACATTGATACATGCAATTAAATATACAGTGTTCCCTATCTCACTAATCAAGCTCTCTATTAATTTATATCTACTATCAAGAGCGCATTATACTACATGATTTCCACTTACTATTGGGTAATCAACTATGGTATTTAGTAGCATTTGCTATGCATTTATCCAGAATAAAATGAGTATCTTACATTGGAACTACTACCTTGAACGTAATACCACATATCACAAGGATTACCTTGGAATCCAATAAATATATTCACTACGCTGGGTACCTAAGTGTGTTTTTAATTAAATATCCTAATTTTATCTTGTCCCCAATAAAAGTTATGTTTTAAACAGTATCTGTTTCTCATTTTCTTCATTCTCTAACGTTTAGTTAGTGATACGTTACTTCCAATACTTACTTATTATGAAATTTTATGACCCTGGAGTGCTATAAGTGTATTCTTTCTTTTCCTTGTGCTAAGCTCCCCATTGCCCTGAAAATGGCATTTGAATGGGCATTGCTAAATATGGAATTTGCTGATGTTATAAGATTCAAAGGATTTTGAAAATCTTCAACAGCAATATCTTCTGAAACAAGACAGATTTATACATCAAATAAAGAGACTGCAATTACCCCTGCAATGTCAAATCTGTTGAAAACAGGGAAACCACTTGTTAGGGTTTTTTATTTTGGGGGGGCTTTTTTTATTTTGATAGGGCTATTAGATTAGGTTTAATTAGTTCAAATATTTGATAATTTCTTTTTTATTTTTTGTAATTTAGTGTTTATTTTTTTTGTAATTTAGTTAATTGTATTTAATGTAATTAATTTAATTGTAGTGTAATGTTAGGTGTTAGTTTAAGACAGGTTAGGATTGACATATAAAACAGTCTACCTAGTTAAAATAAATATAAACTTAGCTGTGAAATAAAAATAAAACCTAACGGCTAGATTTAGAGTTCTGCGGCCAAAGGGGTGCGTTAGCTACGCGTGCTTTTTTACCCCCGCACCTTTTAAATACCGCTGGTATTTAGAGTTCACAGAAGGGCTGCGTTAGGCTCCAAAAAGGGAGCATACAGGCATATTTACCTCCACTGCAACTCTCAATACCAGCGGTGCTTACGGACGTGGCCAGCTTAAAAAAGGTGCTTGTGCACGATTCCCCCATAGGAAACAATGGGGCCGTTTGAGCTGAAAAAAAAAACCTAACACCTGCAAAAAAGCAGCGTTCAGCTCCTAACGCAGCCCCATTGTTTCCTATGGGGAAACACTTCCTAAGTCTGCACCTAACACGTAACCCGAGTCTAAACACCCCTAATCTGCCACCCCTGCTATCGCTGACCCCTGCATATTATTATTAACCCCTAATCTGCCGCTCCATACACCGCCGCTACCTACGTTATCCCTATGTACCCCTAATCTGCTGCCCCTAACACAGCCGACCCTTATATTATATTTATTAACCCCTAATCTGCCACCCCCAACATCGCCGCCACCTACCTATAATTATTAACCCCTAATCTGCCGACCGGACCTCACTGCTACTATAATAAAGTTATTAACCCCTAAAGCTAAGTCTAACCCTAACACTAACACCCCCCTAAGTTAAATATAATGTTTATCTAACAAAATAAATTAACTCTTATTAAATAAATTATTCCTATTTAAAGCTAAATACTTACCTGTAAAATAAACCCTAATATAGCTACAATATAAATTATAATTATATTGTAGCTATTTTAGGATTAATATTTATTTTACAGGCAACTTTGTATTTATTTTAACCAGGTACAATAGCTATTAAATAGTTAATAACTATTTAATAGCTACCTAGTTAAAATAGTTACAAAATTACCTGTAAAATAAATCCTAACCTAAGTTACAATTAAACCTAACACTGCACTATCAATAAATTAATTAAATAAAATACCTACAATTATCTACAATTAAACCTAACACTACACTATCAATAAATTAATTACATACAAATACCTACAAATAAATACAATTAAATAAACTAACTAAAGTACAAAAATAAAAAAAGAACTAAGTTACAAAAAATAAAAAAATAATTTACAAACATTATAAAAATATTACAACAATTTTAAGCTAATTACACCTACTCTAAGCCCCCTAATAAAATAACAAAGCCCCCCAAAATAAAAAAAATGCCCTACCCTATTCTTAAATACAAATAGAAAAGCTCTTTTACCTTACCAGCCCTTAAAAGGGCCTTTTGCGGGGCATGCCCCAAAGAATTCTGCTCTTTTGCCTGTAAAAAAAAAAACATACAATACCCCCCCAACATTACAACCCACCACGCACATACCCCTAATCTAACCCAAACCCCCCTTAAATAAACCTAACACTAAGCCCCTGAAGATCTCCCTACCTTATCTTCACCACGCCGGGTATCACCGATCCGTCCAGAAGAGGCTCCGAAATCTTCATCCAAGCCCAAGCAGGGGCTGAAGAGGTCCATCATCGAGCTGAAGTCTTGATCCAAGCGGGGGCTGAAGAGATCCATCATCCGGCTGAAGTCATGATCCAAGCGGGAGCTGGAGAGATCCATCATCCGGCTGAAGTCTTCTATCAAGCAGCATCTTCAATCTTCTTTCTTCCGGATCCATCTTTATCCCGCCGACGTGGAGGTCCAGTCAGCAGATTAGGGGTTAATACTTGAAGTTAGGTGTCGGTTATGTTAGGGAGGGCAGATTAGGGGTTAATACTATTTATTATAGGGTTATTGAGGCGGGAGTGAGGCGGATTAGGGGCTAATAACTTTATTATAGTAGCGGTGAGATCCGGTCGGCAGATTAGGGGTTAATAATTGTAGGTAGGTGGCGGCGACGTTGAGGGGCAGATTAGGGGTTAATAAATATTATGTAGGGGTCGACGGTGTTAGGGGCAGCAGATTAGGGGTACATAGGGATAATGTAGGTTGCGGCGGTGTGCGGTCAGCAGATTAGAGGTTAAAAATTTTTATTAGAGTGACGGCGATGTGGGGGGCCTCAGTTTAGGGGTACATAGGTAGTTTATGGGTGTTTGTGTACTTTAGAGCACAGTAGTTAAGAGCTTTATGAACCGGCGTTAGCCCAGAAAGCTCTTAACTCCTGACTTTTCTCTGCGGCTGGAGTCTTGTTAGATTTCTAACGCTCACTTCAGCCAAGACTCTAAATACTGGCGTTAGAAAGATCCCATTGAAAAGATAGGATACGCAATTGGCGTAAGGGGATCTGCGGTATGGAAAAGTCACGGCTGGAAAGTGAGCGTTAGACCCTTTCCTGACTGACTCTAAATACCAGCGGGCGGCCAAAACCAGCTTTAGGAGCCCCTAACGCTGGTTTTGACGCTAACGCAGAACTCTAAATCTAGGCGTAAGATAGCTACAATTTAACTATTAGTTATATTGTAGCTAGCTTAGGGTTTATTTTTTAGGTAAGTATTTAGTTTTAAATAGGAATTATTTAGTTAATGATAGTAATTTTTATTTAGATTTATTTTAATTATATTAAAGTTAGGGGTGTTAGGGTTAGACTTAGGGTTAGGTTTAGGGGTTAATAACTTAAGTATAGTGGCGGCGACGTTGAGGGCAGCAGATTCAGGGTTAATAACTAATGTAGGTGGCAGCGATGTTAGGGGCGGCATATTAGGGGTTAATAAGTGTAATGTAGGTGTCGGCGATGTTGGGGGCGGCAGATTAGGGGTGTTCAGACTCAGGGTTTATGTTAAGATGTTAGGTGTAAACATACATTTTCTTTCCCCATAGGAATCAATGGGACTGCGTTATGTAGCTTTATGATCCTTTATTGCAGGTGTTAGGCTTTTTTTTAGCCGGCTCTCCCCATTGATCTCTATGCGGAAATTGTGCACGTAAAACCAGCTTAAACCAGCGCTGGTATTTATGTGCGGTATGGAGCTCAACGCTGCCATATTGCCCGCTAACGCAGGTTTTTGGAAACGCGGTGGAAATAACTTGCAAGTAATTACCGAGCCAGCCATAATGCAAAACTCGTAATCTGGCCGAAAGTGTCAAATATGGGCCCATCTTATACACAGGTGAAATGTGTCAAAAAACAAGCTATGTCAGGTATCTTCAATAAAGGTGTTTTTGAGCATAATTTATGCACAACAAGAGATAAAATCTCAATTTCTAATTTTCAAATAATGTTTTTTCATTATGCATAAATACAGGTGGAGTGCAATTAATAGTCTAGTGTGCCTAGAATAAGATACATGGCCCCATGTACAAAATTGTGGGTCTACAAGATTCTCTCTAACTTTCCATTTTATTTCCATTATTTTGTTTCATTCTCTGTGTATCCTTTGTTGAAAATTATACCTAGGTAGGCTCAGAAGCTGCTGATTGGTGGCTGCACATATATGCCTCGTCACTGGCTTTCAGATAGCTCCGAGTAGTGCATTGCTGCTCCTTCAACAAAGGATACCAAAAGAATGAAGCAAACTAGAATTTGGGTTTCATGCCCCTTTAATTTGTACCTATTTTTGTCACTTCAGTGTGATATATTCTATTTCTATTGTGCTATTAAAAATATTATACACATTTATATTTTTTGGAAAGATAGCATATTGTAGAAAACCTCTTAGTTAAAAGGTGAATTTTAATAGTTTTACTGTATATCATGTAAATGTTATTTCTGCTACTGTAATTATGTAATATTGGAACTAATTGACTGTTGTCTGCTGCATATATTAACTTAATGGTATGGAAAGTATCAAATGCAATCTCTTCCTTACAAATGAACATCGCTATCTGGAAGAAACTACATTAGCTATTAAGACGAAAGAATTTGTGATAAAAAAATGACACAAAATGCAGAGGTCAGTTGAATTTTTAGTATCTATTCAATGAACACCTTGCAGAATGCTGTGACACTTAAAGGGACAGTCAAGTCCAAAAAAACTTTCATTTTTCAAATAGGGCATGTAATTTTGAACAACTTTCCAATTTACTTTTAACAACAATTTTGCTTTGTTCTCTTGGTATTCTAGTTGAAACAAACCTAGGAAGGCTCATATGATAATTTCTAAGCCCTTGAAGACCGCCTCTTTTTTATTTGCTTTTCACAACAGGGGAGAGCTAGCTTATGTAGGCTATATAGATAACATTGTGATCACGCCCATGGGCTAGTGGCAGACACTGCACTAATTGGCTAAAATGCAAGTCAATAGATAATAAATATAAAGTCATGTGATCAGGGGGCTGTCAGAAGATGCTTAGATAAAAGGTAATCACAGAGGTAAATTATGCAAAACTGGGGAATGGGTAATAAAGGGATTATTTATCTTTTTAAACAACAAAGATTCTGGTGTTGACTGTCCCTTTAATTTTTTCATTTTGTCATTGGAATCTTCAGTTACTGAATTATGTTAATCTTAATACATTTTGTGAAAATGGTAAATGCAATCATTTTTAAATAAGCATATTCATCAATTTGAATAATTTTGTTTAAATTACTGTATAAGTGCATTTGTAATTATTAACATGCTTTGAAGAAATGCTTTTTTTAAATTCAGTAAATGTGTGCAGTGAATTTTATAATTAATACAATATGCAAATAAAACTAGAAATGATACCGCATTTACATGCTAACCAACCCTAGGAAGCATTAATAATTCATGGCTGCACATATAGAAATTAATATTTAGTTATGTTTTGTAGGTTGAGGTTACTTGGTAGCATGCACACCATGTATGTAATGAGTCATGACGTAAAATTAGTATCCTAGATAAATCCAAGCTCCTGTTCACTTACAAATGTGCTAAGAAAGGACCCACAAATAGAAGAAGACAATGTGGTAATATATCAAAGTTTCTTAGTGTATATATTAAGTGAATTACACAGATCCAATTTATTAAAAAAAAATATATATATATATATATACATACAGTATGTATTTCAAATAAAAAGTTCACAGTACTACCTTGCCCAATATTGTAAATCTGTATTGTGTAAAAAAAAAAAAAAAAAAAATCTAACTAGCTCCTTCAAAATAAGACATTTTTTAGAAATCTGTAAATGGATAATACTCTTGAAGAATAATAGAAAAATTACTTTTGATGTATTAAAAACAAGGGCAATTTTATTCATCAAAATTTACATTTCACTCGTTTTCTTCAAATACTTACCTTTTAATCCGGACAGCCGATGCAGCGCTTCCTCCGCTCGTTGCAAGCCCTCTTTGCGGGTCCAAAATGACAAATCCGGCTTCCTCCAATCATGGCGTTACCTCAGGCCATCATTCCCCCGGGGGTGAAGCCATGATTGGAGGAAGTCGGATTCGTCATTTCTGACGTATGAAGAGGCTTCCGACGGCCGGGGGAATCGCTGGCGAGGTAAATATTTGAAGAAAACAAGTGAAATGTAAAATTTGATAAATTAAGTGCCATTGTTTTTAATAGGATTATTAAATACCAGGCACCGATTCATCTAAATTGACATTCACTTTAAGTTACATTGAGGAACTATAGTACAAATATATTTAATATTTTATCTGGACTACTACTGACGTTTTCCCTATCTCTCTATATATGGGAAACAGTTAACCCACCCATCTACAATTCTGATTGGTTAAACTGATTAACAAATTAGATTATTCTAAATTGTCTATAAATATATAAGGAAATTCATTAGAAGAACCAGAACCAGAACAAGAAGAAGTGGACCCATTGTAGCTTGGCCAAAGAGGTTTAATATTGAGAGTAATGCGATGCTATTATTTTCGAGAGCACTGGTTTTAAACCTGTCCTCAGACCTCCTTAAAAGGCCAGATTTTGAGGATATCTGAACAAGAGCACAAGTTAAATAATCAGCTGATTAGTAAACATTGTTATTTTACCTGTTCTCACCCAAGGTAATCCTGAAAAACTGGCCAAAAAACAACCATGCTAAATAGTTTCTAAATTTTGTCCTGAGTTTAGAAATACCCAATGTTAACATGTTCTTTGCTTTTTCTGCAAGTTATAGGGAAATAAATACAAGAAGCACTTTGCTATTTCAAAACCACTTTTTTTCAAAATGAGCGCTAGTTACATTGGAACCCTGATATCTGTCAGGAATACCTGAATATCCCTTGACATGTATATATTTTTTTTTAGAAGACATCCCAACGTATTGATCTAGGCCCATTTTGGTTTATTTCATGCCACCATTTCACCACCAAATGCGATCAAATAAAAAAAAATTGTTCACTTTTTCACAAACCTTAGGTTTCTCGCAGAAATTATTTACAAACAACTTATGCAATTATGGCATAAATGGTTGTAAATGCTTTTGGTTGTTCAGAAATAGCAGACTTATATGGCTTTGGCATTGATTTTTGGTAATTAGAAGGCTGCTAAATGCCACTGCGCACCACATGTGTTTTATGCCCAGCAGTGAAGGGGTTAATTAGGGAGCATGTAGGGAGCTTGTAGATTTAATTTTAGCTTAAGTGTAGTGTAGTAGACAACCCAAAGTATTGATCTAGGCCCATTTTGGTATATTTCATGCCACCATTTCACCGCCAAATGCAATCAAATTTAAAAAAAACTTAATTTTTTTTTGCAATTTTAGGTTTCTCACTGAAATTATGTACAAACAGCTTGTGCAATTATGGCACAAATGGTTGTAAATGCTTCTCTGGGATGCCCTTTGTTCAGAAATAGCAGATATATATGACTTTGGCATTGCTTTCTGGTAATTAGAAGGCCGCTAAATGCTTCTGTGCATCACACGTGTGTTATGGCTAGCAGTCAAGGGGTTAATTAGGTAGTTTGTAGGGAGCTTGCAGGGTTAATTTTAGCTTTAGTGTAGAGATCAGCCTCCCACCTGACACATCAGACCCTCTGATCCCTCCCAAACAGCTCCCTTCCCTCCCCCACCCCACAATTGTCCCCGCCATCTTAAGTACTGGCAGAAAGTCTGCCAGTACTAAACTACAAGGTTTTTTTTAAAAATATATTTTTTTAGCATATTTACATATGCTGTGGTGTAGCATCCCCCCTTAGCCCCCAACCTCCCTGATCCCCCCCAAAACAGCTCTCTAACCCTCCCCCTCTGCCTTATTGGTGGCCATCTTGGGTACTGGCAGCTGTCTGCGATTATTTCACAGTCAAAAAAGTGTTGTTTTTTTTAAATGTACACTACTGTTACACCAGATATGAGTGGTGGCACTGGGCAAGTGGGCACAGTATACGCTGTGAGCCTGACACACACGCTGGCAGGCAGGCAACTGCAATTAGATTACACAGGGAAAAAAAAAAAAGCAGACTGATGTTCTAGCCCTAAAAAGGGCTTTTTGGGGTGCTGTCCTTACAGCAGAGCTCAGATGAGTCCTTCAGGACTGTAGTGGACACTGAATACACTAGCCTAGCTATCGATTTCCCTATTAAATCAGCAGCAGCTACACTGTCCCTCCTCTCACTAAGAATGCAGCTTCCGAATTAATCTAAAATGGATGCTGTCCAGGAGTTGGGAGGGTCTGGGAGGGAGGGTCTGCTGCTGATTGGCTGGAATGTGCCTGCTGACTGTGAGGTACAGGGTCAATGTTTACATGCTATGTTCACCGGGAACTATTCGCGACATCACTACGTAGCACCATCTTTCTATAACAAAAAACTGCAGAGATATTTTACTACAAAAATGAATTGTACAGAACGTCGCTCCTGGCTCTACTGAGAAGGTCTGTTTTTTCAAATGCGCATCGCGGACACGCTGTCTAGTCACAGCGCGCCCAATCGCGCCATTAAATTGAATGTAGCTCGCTTTCAGACGCTTAGAAAAAACAGAATCGCTCAGTAGAGGCAGGAGCGGCGTTCTGTAAAATTTATTTTCATAGTAAAATATATCTGCAGTACTTTGCTTTAGAAAGCTGCCGCTAAGCTAATGTTATATAATTCTGCACTATGTGCAGAATTATATAACATTATTTGGTAGGTTTACTGTTCCTTTAATGCTTTTCCAAATGACTTGTTATACCAGCAGCAAAATAAAAATGTACTCATTTAGGTTTATTTGTTTGGATATTTAATAGATGGGCTGCTATTTGACACAACAACACATTAATGGGCTGAGCTTGCAGTGAAATTAGACAATCTTATTACTTTTATGCAAATAAATGTTTTCTTATCTTATCTCTGTCTGTGTACCAAAGCCCAGTACTTAGCGAGAACAGGGAGGCGATCAAAATACCTAAACTTAAAATCACTAATATACCTATTTAACATGTTATATAGTAGTCTTAATGAATCTGGTAGGGACTAGACATGTGCGATTCGGTTTGGTTCGATTCGGAAATTCGGAAAATTCGGCAAATTCGGAGATTCGGATCGAACCTAATCTCCGAATTAAAATAGTGTCGAATCTACCGAATAAATCAGAATAACTTCGAATTTATTCGGTAGATGCGGATGGCCATGGATTACACTAGTATTGTACAGTATATTAGGTTATATCACTCTGCTATGGGTTACACCTAATGTACAGTACATAATACTAGTCTAATCCCACCTAACGCTTACCGAAATTCCAAATTTCTGAACCGAATCCAGCCGAATTTATTCGAATCCGAATGAATCCGAAACAAATCCGAACTGAATTTATTAAAATCCGAATGAATCCAAAACAAATCCAAACCGAATTGATTCAAATTTTTCCGAATTCGAATCGCTCTGAACCGAAATTCGAAAAAATCTGAATTGATCCGAACCGAACCAAATTTTTTCGCCATGCACATGTCTAGTAGGGACTTCACATATTTAACTGAAACACTATTGACATCTTTATTGTCTTTAACAGATTGAATAAGATTTGGAAGAATTGAATACTGGGAGATAAACTAATCAACATTCCATTCATAAACTGGAGATCAAGAAAAAAACAATGTTTAGTAGGAAACACTTTATGGACCTTATTCATGGTTAGTTTTCTGTTAATAATAACAAAATATGTAATGGCTTTATTATGCATTTTATACATGTTCAAACACTTTTGCTACATAACTCAGCCGTACCATGAAGTTTTGCTTGGATAATGAGTTATGTAAGTAACTACCTGGATATGGACTGTATGAGAATCTGCACTATTTGCACATTTCAAAATGTTGACAGCACTGAGTAAATATTATTATGATTATGATGATGACAGTGATGAAGATGATGACAGTGATGAGGATTCTTAGAATTATGTGAATTTAATGCAACACTTATTTGTCTTAAAAAAAAAGTTTGGTTACAGTTTATTTTTATTTATTTATGTTGTTACTGTTCTTTTTTCTTCAAACCACCCAGCATCTTATAGGATAAAATCACCATATGAAATGAAAAGCCCCCCAACAAAAAATCTTGTGTGCAATTTGCCTTGGCATACATTCTAAATAGCAACACATGATAAGTCATTATTTCCTTAATATTTTAAACATTTGATGGTCCAACATTTAGCATTACTCCCCCTTCCCAAAACACAAAAAGTAGAATTGTATACCTATATTGTGCAATACAAATGAATAACTGAATATCTAAAAATAAAATGTAAATCTTGAATTAGTGAAACTCACTCTTTCAAATAAGGGTCATATGATATATTTCTATGGTGAGGGGGGTAATTAAGATGTTTTGAACACCATCAGATTCCAAAAATACAACCTATAAGGTAAGGTATTTGTTATGATAATCAACTGCAATTTTTTTTTTCTGTGTATTGTTGGAGCAACATGGGGAATACCCCATTCCCCTTACATTTTCCATATGCCTATGGTTCTGTCAATTGATAGCTGTTCCGATGGTTATTAGCTGCTACCCACTAGGTCATGTGTAGGGCTGCAAGAACTAATTGGTAAGATTAATCATAAAAATAGTTGCCAAAGAATTTCATAGATTAGGTGGGCTGCGATTAGTTTGTCAGTTGCACAGCACCAGCTACTTCACTCCAATGAACACCTGCACATGGTATCATGCAATAAATGGTATTTATTAATAATCTATATATTTTTTTCATCCAATTAATCGGATAACAATCAGTCGATTAATGAATAAATACAATTTTTTGCCCAATATCATGGGAAGGAGTTCATTGGAGTGAAGCAGATAGTGCCGTGCAATTGACCAACTAATCGCAGATCACCTAATTGATAATGAGATTCGTTGGTAACTATTTTTATGACCAATCTTAGCAATCTTACCGATTAGTTGTTGCAGCCCTACTCACATGACCATTTCAAAGAGGTGGCTTTCCTGTTTAAAAATAAGTGTCACTTGCCAGATTATAGTGCTTATTTCTGGGACGCAAGGACCCCTTTAAAGCTCAAAGCACTGCTACCATACATTAAGTACATTAAATAGGTGATTACATTTTGTATGGCAATTGCCTATTAATCAAATATGTGAATAAGTAGAGCGCTGGATATAAGCAGTGTATTCCAAACACCTCACTTTGAAGAAAGATCCTTCAATCTATTTTGGGCGTATACAAGATAGTGTAGTGATAAAGTGAGGGCGCTACTAAATAGCTGAAGGAATAAGTGAAAACAATAAGATGTGTAAAATTTCTTAATTGAAAAAACGATGTGTATTAAGGTGCTGTGTGTATAATATTTCTTTAAAAAGGAGTGTCTATATAAGTACTTAAGTAGTATATTGTTAAGTCCTGTGTATAATATAGAATGTTGATTTTAAAATGCCTGTGTCTAAATTAGGTATGCAGTGAATAATGTGATTTAAATTTTTAAAAAAGAATATGATGTGTCATAAGTGGTAAATGTGTACCAGCCGATTATAGATTGGAGAGGAGTACAAAATGTACCTGCAAATATGTATCCGTTGATTATTGTTTACTATAAGCTAAAAGAAACTGAGTATACTATATTGTGGATCGTCGGTAATTGATTTAAAAAAAGACCCAGTATTTAAGAAAAATGATTTATTTAAAAATATTGTTAATTTATTTATTTTTTTTAAATCAATGACCTTCTGTAATTTTGGGACGTCTCGCAATAAAAGTGATCACAATATCTTGTTTAACTTTATAGATGCATCAGTATGATTAGACCAGAATAAAATATATCACATTAGTCCCAATAACCATTTGATTTCCACCTTAAGCAAGTTGTGATATTAATATATCGGATACAAAAGTACACAGTTCTTTGATATTTTGTTGAACACTTTTCCTTTGGTGTCAGATCACAGTAACATCGGAACAAATAGATAGATTAGAATTTTCAGCGCAATATGTTTCTAAAGCGTACCCTCGATTTTTGGGTTACTTTGTATCTAGTGTGGGTAACTGCCCTTTGTGCTGAGCACACAGTAATAATAAGCCTTTTTTTTTGTCAACCTTTAGTTAAGTGAATAGTCTTTAGGATATGCCATCAAAAGTTACCTTTTTTGTTCAGGTTTCTTACTTGTCTTACTTCGTAGAAGAGATCCGTCTGACCGCTCGGCTTGCAGTGCTCTCCACCTTGCTGCAAGTGTTGGCGTCTGACGGCACACTCCCTATGGGAGGAAAGTTCTGCTGTAAAACTTTTTCCGGTTTGGATCCATTGTTACTTCACTTGCAAATAGTGACAAGCCTCTTGAAGTTAAAACTGCACTTAGTGCTATGCACGCAGTTTAGCTTAATCTTCCTGTAGATGGTTGGAGGTATGCGATAAGGAAAGTCTCTTTAATAACCCGGGTTAAAAATATATATGCAATCTTTTTCCTAAAAGATATTAAAATTCATGAAGTTCCAAAATGTTGCAAACAGCTTGACGCGTTTCGCTCTTATTCAGAGCTTTATCAAGATGCTTGTGACTTGTAATTTCTCCCTTTTTAAACATGGTGCCCAAGTCTGATTGGTTGTTCCTAATCATTGTTAAGGTGGAATTAACAGGATGCCTCACATCTTTGCTTATGTTGCTTCTTAGTTTGTTCATAAGCTTAAGGTGGAAATATCTTCATGTTTGTTTCAAATGTCATTTATGAACTCTTAACAGATTATCCATTTTAGGTGAACCATTTTGTATAGAAGTTAACACATTTTATGATCTGCAGCAAACATGACTTAAAGATTTAATTTTTTTTTATAAAAATTGATTACGATATTGAAACTAGATTTATCAATGTAAATTAAACACATAGATAAAGACAGATACAATTAACAGTTTTAACTTAATTCTTTGTTCTCTTAGTAAATGAGTGGATATCTAAATTAGGTAGATTAGGATTATTTTGATTCTGAGTGCTGAAAGAATAAGTGAGCGTGGGTCAAAGGGATTATATAATTTCCATTAACCTAATTATCTTTGAAGGTATCTAAATAATGTTATAAATGAAATGAATGAACCCAGTACAAATAGTATTATAAAAGTATAGAAGAATCATATAGTACAAATAGTATTGGATGTATATGCAATGACACAAGGGGGCGAGGTGCATGACTGGAAGGCCTATGTGTTAAATAAACAGTAGAGTAGTCTGGTTCTAATTTATTCAAAAAGAAAAGGGGAGAGGTCTAGTTCGGAATTTAATCCGTATGGGAATAACATATTATAAACACAGAAAAGTTCCCTGGGGAGCAAAAACCCCTCTATGGTACATCAGGGGGTATGCTTTTTTAGCCACTTACCCCTGTCTTCACGGCTTCCCCTTCTAGCACGGTTTACCTGTGGTAGAGCCCTGGTGGGGTGGCATGTCTCTGGGCAAATTCTTGTGCCGTGCACGGTGCTTGGAGCTTCCACGCTCAAACAAGCTGTTGCGTCGAACGCCGCCCGCCTCTCTCTCACCTTGGCTAACAGGTATGACGTCACCGCCGGTTGCCGACTCGAAAGGGGGTAAGTAATTCCCGCTGGTCTAGGCTCTTCTACCTCGTAACTCTAAATCCGGGTAAGATATCTTGTTGCTGGGATCAGCTTGCTGGCTCCTTGGTACTCGGCCCAAATAAAGCAAATAAACAAAAGTTCAGGAGCCACAACAAAAGTGAAATCAGCTTTATTCCATAAAACCAGAAGTGATACAAAAATAGACAAAAGACATGCCCTTTAGTATGTAGTTCAGCTTACGCGTTTCAGCATGTTTGCCATACTCATAGCTTACTATTCCCTTGTAACTATTGGGCTTAATAAAGGGTGTAAAAACATTCAATTGGCTAAAGGACACTTTACAGGATTAACTCCTTCATTTCTAATTAACCTATTACAGGTCTGACTAATCTCTTGTACAATGTCAATTTCACAATTTACTAATATTATCACTGTTCATAACAATAAGGTTCCACTCATAAAGTTTTATAGCTGGGATAAGATTACAATCTGTTCAAATCAGTTATTCACCTAAATAAAAACTCATCTAAGTGAAAAAACTTTTCCTATATAGATAAACCCTTATAAACTAGTTCATTTACATGAACGGCTATTGCTCATTAGGGGAAAAACTTTAGAGTGAAGGAAAGGAAAAGGCAAAGAAAAGTTGGTTGATGAAGCTAGGTATGCTTTATACTTACATGGGTTTGTCATATCAAAACCTCTATTTCATACAACTTATCGCTTACATCCTCGAAAGGGGCTTTATAATACTTTGTTTCTTATTAAACAACTGTTAGTACATTCCTTTGCCTCTCTCGGTTTAGCAAAAACCAAATTTAAAAAATGGCTGTAATTGTTCCTATCAGTCACTGTGAGCTAGCTATAGCAAATTGCCCCAAAATTAAATATTTAATATTGACTATCTTTACTATACTGCTATAGCCCACTGAGTGTGCCTGTTTATATGTTTAACTAACTTAAAGCCTCCTCTTCTATTGTTTTACTCCAATTTTAACCCTAAAGTACCTTTAGTGCCAATGATTTATAAGGTCATAGGCTGAATTTAATCCAGTTGGTTGCCTAGTCCTTAATTGGAAAATCCAAAATACCTCTCTTCCAGCCAAAGTGGCTTCTCTGTCCCCACCTCCTCATCCAGCATCCACATTTTCTATAATAGTCCATTTAAAGGATGCACTCTCTTTATTGTGGAACAGTTTAAAATGCTGTACGAGTGGGGTGTTCAGAGTGCCCGCCTTGATGTCAGAGAGGTGCTCCCTGATACGTACTCTTGTTTCCCAGTTCGTCATTCCTACGTATTGTAGGTCACAGGCTGTACAGCCTGCTAGATATACTGTAAATTTGCTCCTGCAATTCATACATTTCTTATGGCTATACCTTTTATTAGTGACACTACTTCTAAATCCTTCACCTATCAAAAGGTGTTCACATGCCTTGCATGTTAAATTACTGCATTTATACACTCCTTTGAATCTAAGCCAAGAACTAGACTCACTTTGTTGTAAACTCTTTAATTGTGTGGGGGCAAGAATATTGCCTATTGAAATTCCTCTCCTGAAGGAGCATTTGGAAAAAGGATGCAAATGCTCCTTCAGGAGAGGAATTTCAATAGGCAATATTTTGGTTTTATGGAATAAAGCTGATTTCACTTTTGTTGCGGCTCCTGAACTTTTGTTTATTTGCTAATAACGTATTATACTTATATATAACTTCGGCTTCTTTTATTAATAACTTTTTTTCTATGTTTCCTCCTCTCCAATTTTTTTTAACCTTTTTTATTCCCCAATATAGTAGATCTTTGGTGTTGCCTTTATGTACAGTTTTAAAGTGTTTATATAGATGGGTGTTATCTATGCCATTCTTAATGTTATTAAGGTGTTCCCTAATTCTGTCTTTAACCATTCTTTTTGTTTCCCCAAAATAAAATAATTTACATGAACATTTTAAGATATATATTACATTTTTAGTAGAACATCTTATAGTATATTTTATAGTGAAGCATTTTTCTAAATCATTAATCTTTAAGTTATTTAGTTTTTTACTATGGTTACATGCTTTGCATGAATAACAAGGGAAGAACCCTGTAATGTTCTTCCCCATAAGATCTTTTTGTATTAGCTGGTTTTTCTTTGTTGATTTGAGGTCACTTGGGGCCATACATAAAAGGTATGAAACACTTAGAGACCCAACCTCCACTAAAGAAAAATTAACGAATGATGAGGTGGTTTTTTTAGAGAATAGCCCTCTAAAGGAGGGCACCTCAAGAGATTTAAGCAGACAAGAAAGAGATTACAACTCAAAAAAGAGAAGAAATCTAGAGGGAAGAGAGGAAGAGGATTGTCCAAACGAGGCAAAAAGATTGAGGTAACTGATATAAAAAAATGGCATTTTAATTTGAGTAGTACAGTTCTCAGTAAAGAAAAAGAAAGAGTTCTAAATTTGGGTTTGTCATTCGCCCCAACAGTAAGAATAAATAAGTTCAACACACATATAAACATCAAAAAAATTGTCAGAAACCTAATTTTAAAAAGATTTTTTCTAAAAAACCCTGTGGAGAGACAACTAAACCATAAACCAATAAATACAGATAGCATCACACATACAAATTTAAAAACCAAATCCAAATTCAACCCAATTTGTGCTAAGGGGAATTATTTGGAAACCTTCGAAAAAATGGTTTGTAAAGAGGTTAGGAAATGTTACTTACCAAAAGTAAAGAAATATAACTTAAGCCTAAAGGACAAAATGGTGGTAGAAAATTTTCAAAAAATGCAGAAATTACAATAAAACCGGCAGACAAGGGGGGAGGGATTGTCCTTATGAACACACAGGATTATTTGAAGGAGGCATACAGATTACTTGGCGATCAAAAAACATATAAAAAGTTAGATTCTGATCCGACAGAAAAATTAAAAAAAACTTTAAATAAAATACTAATGGATGGTGAAAAGTTAGGAATATTAAATAAAAAAGAACTGGATTTTCTAACACCAAAATTCCCTATAATTCCCATATTCTACTTCTTGCCAAAAATCCATAAAAGCCTGACCAATCCCCCCGGCAGACCTATTATCTCCGGGATAGATTCACCATCCGCTAATCTATCCAAATATGTCGACAACAACCTACAATCTCATGTAAAAAAACTAGACTCCTATCTTAGAGATTCTACACAAGTCCTAAATATTTTAAACTCTATTAAATGGAATAAAAATATGATCCTAGCCACAGCAGATGTCACATCGCTTTATACCACTATTAATCATGCAAAATGTATACAAGCAGTTGATTCTTACTTGAAAATGGATAAAAAAATGAAAGACCAACATAGGAACTTTATTTGAAAAAGTATGAAATATATATTAGAAAACAATTATTTTGCCTTCGAAAAAAACTTTTTTCTCCAGATAGAAGGTACGGCTATGGGCACAAGGTTTGCGCCTAGTTACGCCAATCTTTTCATGGGTTCTTGGGAGACTGAATTCTTAGAAATGGGTAACTATGGCGCAAACCTTGTGCTCTACAAAAGGTACATAGACGACCTGCTAATTATATGGGAGGGTACAGAAGATAACCTTAATAAAATGCTAAATGATATGAACACCAACACCTGGGGCTTAAAATTCACCTCAAATTGGAGTAGAAGTGAAATAACCTTCCTAGATTGGGAAATAGTAGTTGTAGAGGACAAAATAGAAACAAGGACTCATTTTAAAAAAACAGATGCCAACAACTATATACATTCAAACAGTTGCCATCTAGACTCATGGAAGAGGAATATTCCGTTAGGACAATTCCTTCGAATAAAGAAAAATTGTTCCAGACCTATTGATTTTGAGAAACAAATCGAAAAGTTAAAAGAAAGGTTCAACTCTAGAGGCTTCAAAAAGGAAGTCACAAAACTAGAAATAGAAAAAGCAAGAAGTACAAATAGGGAAACCTTGTTAACTTACAAAAATAAACAAATAGAAAACACAGAAGAAATAAAAATACCATTCATTACAGATTATAATGTAGATCACAATATCATTAAAAAAAATCATAAAGAAACACTGGCACTTGGTCAAAGAGGACGATGTCCTAGGAGAAAAGATTTCCGATAAACCCAACTTTATTTTTAAAAAAGCAACCAATTGGGGCGTGTCCGGGCTAGGACCCAAGATGGCCACTAAACTGGGAAGCTCTGTATACAGATCTACAATCCGCCTTGTTATCTGCAATTTATGGACCTATCCAGCCTGAAATTGCTCCCTAAGAGGTACCTAACGCTATTCTACGCTGGATTATATATTTATTTTGCAAATCGGAACTTCCCAGACTGGACTGCTGGGCTCTTTTGGCGGCTCTGGTGGTGAGAGAGCTCAGCACCCCCCCCCCGGGAAACCGGGTAAGCAGCGTACATCAAGACTACCTGCATTGAGAGCTGATTCAGAGCTCTATATCCTTTGCTTTGATTATGGGGGATTTCTTTTTAAGCCAGGTGCAGGCTATGTTTGCTAAGTTTGATCGGCACATGCATAGCCGATTTGACAGATTCATGGCTGTTGCAGGATCGCATACTGCTATCACAGATGACAAGTCCAATATGGCCGAAAGCAGTGATTGCCTCATGCAGCGTGGAGATCTGCAGACGCATCTGTGCTGTGTGTCTATTCAGCAGGAGAAGCAAACCAGCATGAACCCATTTGCAGCTGAGTCCAGGAATACCACACCAGGCTCCGGGCTAACGGCAGCTCAGGCTGTCTTCTTTCCAGAAGAACCACTGTGCCTCTACATTCCCCAAAATAGCAGAGCGAGAGCTATAGGAAAGGAGGTACTGGTAAAGGAGGGCGACCCTATGGTTTCTGCTGCCAACATAGCGAGCTCTGTGCTCACTCAGGCTACCATTGAAATAATTGCTGGAGAGATCCCTGAAACGGGAGCACATGGGCACATGCAGCATAGAGGTGTTAGAGGAAGGACGGATCCTGCTGCGATTCATTTACTGACTGGGTTGGGACTTTGCAGGTTCTGTAGGGCCGGTATCGGCTAGATTTATTCTCCTTGCTGTTGGGGTCTGAAACAGGTACACTTGAGACTGTATGGCCGACACTGACTATTCACAGCTAGCAATTTGTTGATCCGTTTTGCATGACCATGGGGGACGCACCTATGTATACATTAGCTTATCTATGCTCCCCATACCTGTTCAGTTAAAAAAAATGCTGAGACCATTGCCCAAGGCTGCTTGATCTGAGAGTGCTGTGTTTAGAGCAACGTAATGATGGGAATAACTGTTATGTACCATTGCTATATACGGGGGTGTGAACTTTATTGTTATGTTCCATACAGTATTACTGTCCTGTTAGCATGCCTGTACCTTTACAACTAAGCTTTGCTGTATAGGAAATGTTGGATGTATTATGATGCTATAGCTGTATACTACAGTTAATGTATAGAAGGTCTGTGTCCGCTATATTGCAGGTTTTTTCAGTGCATCTCTTTAGCCTCAGTGTAACTTTAACCCCAAAGTAGTAAGGGAATTCCCTCCTGGACATATAGCCATCGGCTAACATTTTTGTGTGCTGCTGGGGATAACAACTCATTTTAGTTAGATTTGCAAAATGGACACCTTTTGATAGTAAGGTTTAGCTGTACAGACTATAATAAGGCTTCTCTTTCATTACATTAACTTCCTTGCAGAACCAAGCTAAATAATCTATCATATTGAGCCTTTCCTCTTCCTATATCCCTAGAGATCTTATGTGGAAGGTTCTTATTACTTGAGGCCCTACTGTCCATTGTCTATTCAGCTCATTTGCTGACTTGGGTACATGTAGTGCTCACAAAATGTTTCTACAGAATACTGCAATTACTGCAACAGCACATTTATAAAGCTTTATAACGTGATATTTTATAGTACCTAGCAGCCCAAGAGTGGCCTATAAAGCCTATAAAATTCAACAGAGCTTTTTTTATTTACATTCACAACAATGTTTGCATATGTCTAAAGGCCCCATGACAGACTAGGAAGTACCCCTACCACCTACTGAGTTCCATTAATATGTTTAGAAATCCAGGGGTGGCTTTTAGCTGTCTAGGGGATATGTATGTCTGTAGGTATCTTTGTCTGGGGTGCATTATTTAGCTCTATGTTCTGACGACATAATTTAAGCTCACTGAAATTACCTATTGTAGTTTACCTTAGGCAGGCGCCCTAGACATATCATAATTCTATACTTTAGAGTCTAATTCAGATTATCATACTTATTGATAGTTATTTACGTTATGGACGCACGATGACCTATGCCTTTTTTCCTTAGAGATGGGATACGACAGCCAGGTCTTTTACCTAACATCTGTTTTTGTTTTGTTGTGTCCATGGCAACATATTTGCATGTAAAATCTGTACCTGAATGCATTAATCCGTGAAGACGGAGCCATATCCTTTCTTGTACACCCTGTTACTGAAAATATGGACAATTGTAGGCCTAACCATCCTTATTTGACGTTTTTCCTTTTTTCTGATGTCAGGCCCAAGAACTGCAGCATATGTCTGGTATGTTAATTGTCCGCATGAATATGTATAAAAGTAAAATGAGGTACTATACATGGTTAGACAATTTCTCTTAAAAGTTAAAACCAAAGTCTGGTTGACATGTATAAGACATGCCTCTTGTGTGAGATGCTCCAATATTATTGTTTGTCACATAGGCATGTTGCCATGTTGTTTTACACTGTATGTTTATATTTGACTCTATTACCTCAATAAAAACTATTTAAAAAAAAAACAAAAAAACAAAAAAACAACCAATTTAAAAACAATTTTGGCCCCAAGTGACCTCAAATCAACAAAGAAAAACCAGCTAATACAAAAAGATCTTATGGGGAAGAACATTACAGGGTTCTTCCCTTGTTATTCATGCAAAGCATGTAACCATAGTAAAAAACTAAATAACTTAAAGATTAATGATTCAGAAAAATGCTTCACTATAAAAGATACAATAAGATGTTCTACTAAAAATGTAATATATATCTTAAAATGTTCATGTAATTTATTTTATTTTGGGGAAACAAAAAGAATGGTTAAAGACAGAATTAGGGAACACCTTAATAACATTAAGAATGGCATAGATAACAACCATCTATATAAACACTTTAAAACTGTACATAAAGGCAACACCAAAGATCTACTATATTGGGGAATAAAAAAGGTTAAAAAAAATTGGAGAGGAGGAAACATAGAAAAAAGTTATTAATAAAAGAAGCCGAAGTTATAAATAAGTATAATACATTATTCCCATACGGATTAAATTCCGAACTAGACCTCTCCCCTTTTCTTTTTGAATAAATTAGAACCAGACTACTCTACTGTCTATTTAACACATAGGCCTTCCAGTCATGCACCTCACCCCTTGTGTCATTGCATATACATCCAATACTATTTGTACTATATGATTCTTCTATACTTTTATAATACTATTTGTACTGGGTTCATTCATTTCATTTATAACATTATTTAGATACCTTCAAAGATAATTAGGTTAATGGAAATTATATAATCCCTTTGACCCACGCTCACTTATTCTTTCAGCACTCAGAATCAAAATAATCCTAATCTACCTAATTTAGATATCCACTCATTTACTTAGAGAACAAAGAATTAAGTTAAAACTGTTAATTTTATCTGTCTTTATCTATGTGTTTAATTTACATTGATAAATCTAGTTTCAATATCGTAATCAATTTTTATAAAAAAAAATTAAATCTTTAAGTCATGTTTGCTGCAGATCATAAAATGTGTTAACTTCTATACAAAACGGTTCACCTAAAATGGATAATCTGTTAAGAGTTCATAAATGACATTTGAAACAAACATGAAGATATTTCCACCTTAAGCTAATGAACAAACTAAGAAGCAACATAAGCAAAGATGTGAGGCATCCTGTTAATTCCACCTTAACAATGATTAGGAACAACAAATCAGACTTGGGCACCATGTTTAAAAACAGAGAAATTACAAGTCACAAGCATCTTGATAAAGCTCTGAATAAGAGCGAAACGCGTCGAGCTGTGTGACTTGACTGTTTGCAACATTTTGGAACTTCATGAATTTTAATATCATTTAGGAAAAAGATTGCATATATATTTTTAACCAGGGTTATTAAAGAGACTTTCCTTATCGCATACCTTCAACCATCTACAGGAAGATTAAGCTAAACTGCATGCATAGTACTAAGTGCAGTTTTAACTTCAAGAGGCTTGTCGCTATTTGCAAGTGAAGTAACAACGGATCCAAACCGGAAAAAGCTTTACCGCAGAAATTTCCTCCCATAGGGAGTGTGACGTCAGATGACAACACTTGCGGCAAGGTGGAGAGCACTGCAAGCCGAGCGGTCAGACGGATCTCTTCTACGAAGTAACACAAGTAAGAAACCTGAACAAAAAAGGTAACTTTTGATGGCATATCCTAAAGACTATTCACTTAACTAAAGGTTGACAAACAAAGGCTTATTATTACTGTGTGATCAGCACAAAGGGCAGTTACCCACACTAGATACAAAGTAACCCAAAAATCGAGGGTACGCTTTAGAAACATATTACGCTGAAAATTCTAATCTATCTATTTGTTCCGATGATACTGTGATCTGACACCAAAGGAAAAGTGTTCAACAAAATATCAAAGAACTGTGTACTTTTGTATCCGATATATTAATATCACAACTTGCTTAAGGTGGAAATCAAATGGTTATTGGGACTAATGTGATATATTTTATTCTGGTCTAATCATACTGATGCATCTATAAAGTTAAACAAGATATTGTGATCACTTTTATTGGGAGACGTCCCAAAATTACAGAAGGTCATTGATTTAAAAAAAAAAAAAAAATTAACAATATTTTTAAATAAATAATTTTTCTTAAATACTGGGTCTTTTTTTAAATCAATTACAGACGATCCACAATATAGTATACTCAGTTTCTTTTAGCTTATAGTAAACAATAATTAACGGATACATATTTGCAGGTACATTTTGTACTCCTCTCCAATCTATAATCGGCTGGTACACATTTACCACTTATGACACATCATATTCCTTTTTAAAAATGTAAATCACATTATTCAGTGCATACCTAATTTAGACACAGGCATTTTAAAATCAACATTCTATATTATACACAGGACTTCACAATATACTACTTAAGTACTTATATAGACACTCCTTTTTAAAGAAATATTATTATTTCACTTATTCCTTCAGCTATTTAGTAGCGCCCTCACTTTATCACTACACTATCTAATTGCCTATTAATAGCATGTGTATGAGATTTTTCATCGAAAAAAAGCGTACTTCCCTTTTTTCAAAATGAGGTCTCATACTCCTTTGAGTTTTAGGGCGGATAGGGATTCTCCCTTTAATCATTCTCCCACTCCTATCCTACCCGATGAAAATATATTCACTCTTACACTCCCCTCCTTGAAATCACATATCATGCAAAATACTCAACCATTGAAAATAAATAAAATTTATTGAACAATAAGATTTTTGTATTTGATATATATATGCGAAGGTATATCTTTATGCTGCATGTAAAATAATTGTTATATATTCAAGTACATTACATTAAAGTCAATTACATTAACGTCAAGTATGTGGTTTTAAGATACTTTCCAATTGACTTCAATTATCAAATTATACACAGTCTTTTTGTATGCACACTTTCTGATGACACTGATCACACTGAGCATGTGCAAAAGTTCACAGTGTATAAATATATGATTATGTGATTAGCTAATGGCAATCATGTGATACAGGGGGCAGGGGAAGGAAGGACATTTTGAAATTTGTCAGAAGAAATCTAATGTGTATTTAAAATTCAGAGCAAGTGATAATTAATTGTCTTTTCACGGTTTACTTTTTGATTATGCTTTTCTGCTGTATTTAATGGGTCTTGAAGTAATTTAATAATTGTGTTCTTCTTTCTAGCATTGCTAACAAAGCTGAAAATTAGGCTGTGAAGTTTTATGTAGAGTAAAATCGTGTATTGGTGATGCTGCTTTTCAAAAAATTTTTAATGCAATTGCTTCCATGTATTTCCCAGAAATAAGTTTCTGGAATTACTAGCCAACTTTTTCAATTAGGAAAGCTGGGAATTGAAATATTGTGTTTCCTAATAGTGACAAATAATTCATATAAAAATGGAATCAACAGTGTTATGTAGAAGCTGAAATACTGGTTAAAGGGGAAAGAAACCCAGTTTTTTTTTATTATTCAGATAGAATTTACCAAAAAATTAAAAAAATACCATTTTACTTAAATTATCAAATTTACATTGTTCTGTTAGTGTCCTTGAAAAGACGCTATGTCTTAATATTTGCAAAGCCAAATTGTGCTAAATAATTTTAAAATAGGTCTTTTGCAATGCAGTGTCTAATGGATTTTTCATAAATACATCAGCAATTAGAGCATGCAATTTTAACACTTGCAACTCTGTAATGCTATGTGCTTAATCCCGCAAAGTCCCACTCAGGACAGTCAGAGCACTGCTGGTGAGCAGTGGAAACTGACACTAATCCCATCAGCAGCACTAGTAGTTACACAAATGCTCTAAAGGTCCCGAGCAGGACTGTAACTGTGATTACCCTTTATTTGCAGGAGTTAAACACATAGCATTACAGCATCACTAGTGTTAAAATGTCATGGTCCAACGGATAAGAGCATGCAATTTTAACTATAATAACCCCTTAATTTTCTTAAACTGTATTTTTAAGACAGTTTTTTTCATTACACTGCCTACATGAAAGTACAAATGTTATAACACATTATTTTTATGTGTTTTATGGTTAAATTGTTATTCATTAAATTTAAATTAGTATAGTTTGATTTAAAAAAAATACTTTTAATAATTTTCTTATCGTTTTAATTGAAGAGTATACGATGCCTTTAAGGAAGCATTGAATGTGTTTTAATTTGTTCCACGTTATTCAATGATCTTATCTTTTTTAATATTTCTTTTGCAACTGCTTAAATATATCACTATACCCCCCCTCCCCACGTTCATTCATACAGCTGTACTATGTAAATTATACCTTGCGTATCAAGCCTAAGTGTCGTTACTGATTTTAATAAAATATGAATTTGGATTAGGAATACACGATCATGTTAAAGATATGTATACCATTCAAGTTGATTACATTAAATTAATTTGTTAGCTTGAAAAATATTCAGTTTTTTTTTAACATACACCATTTTATCAAGTGATTGCTGTGATGATTTCAGGAATTAACAAGTAAGTGCTAATTGCGAAGAGGCTTTGAGAATAGTATACACAGTTGTGAAGATAACGATTATAATCTTTTGTCCTAAATTTCCTTAATATAACAATGAAATAACAGTGTGAGCTAATGAACTAAATAGGCTGTAACATAAGATAATGAGTGATAATAGTTTTGATCATCATGCCAGTAAAATGCCAAGCCATGGATGCATTCCAGTGTTTATTTTTCCGATTCTATTTTATATTTTTATTTACAGTGTTTACTGCTTTTTTGGGGATACATCCCGTTATTATTTATGACTAATATGACAGATCTCTTGTGTTATATATTGTAGGATATCAGAATATTTCTTATCTTTATGTATACTTAAAGTGGTTGCAAACTTGACCTATTTTCTGCCTAGTATATAAAAGTATTAAAAACAGGGGCACTTTCATTGATTACATTTTTTCAAGAAGCTTTATTTGTAAAATATTTACCATTTAGTGATGGTAAACATTGTGCTGTTCCTTCACCCGCGTCTTATACTTAATTTAGCAGAGTGATGACGAATCCGGCTTTATCCAATCGTTGCATGCCCCATGAGCTGGACACCCAAGTGGGTTGGTTACTGTATTGTTGAGATTTGATAGTGTTGTATTTTGATGTGAAATATCTCTGTCATTGTATTCCATCAAGGAAAATCAGGGTGAATACCACATCTAAAATCAAATAGATTGCAGCAGAGACAATGCTTGTGGCAACCAAACAAGAGTATTTGTGCTTAAAGGGACACTGAACGCAATTTTTTTCTTTTCAGATTCATATAGAGCATGAAATTTTAAGCAACATACTAATTTACTTACTATTATCAAATTTTCTTCATTCTCTTGGTATCTTTATTTAAAATGGAAGAATGCCGGCTTATATTTGATGAACAACCTGGGTTGTTCTTGCTAATTGGTGGATAAATTAATCCCCCAATAAAAAAGTGCTGTCCTGTGTCTGAACCAAAAAAAAGCTTAGATGCCTTCTTTTTCAAATAAAGATAGCAAGAGAACAAAGAAAAAATGATAATAGGAGTAAATTAGAAAGTTGCTTAAAATTGCATGCGCTATCTAAATCAGGGTTCAGTGTCCCTTTAACAATGCTGTGGGGCGTGGGCGTCTGAAGACATTTTTCCGGGGGGGGGCGGCAAAAAAATTTAATGTGCCCAGACAATAAATATAGACAGATGGATGGACGGACAGACAGTGTGACAGATAAATATAGACAGAGATATAGATATTAAAAATATGTGGTTGAAAATTATCCAAAAACACTACTAGTCCCAGGAAAAAGCATACTACTTTATTAGTACACTATACATTTTTCAGTTACTATTTGCTAAACTTTAATATACATTTACACATTTCTTTTTTTGGGGGGTGCTATAAATTGAATATCTTTATACAGACTCCTTGTAAATGAAATACTTATATATGTAAATAGGAGCATATAGTTGTATTTATTAATTTATTTAGAAGTCGCACGCTAAATATTTTTTTCTTTTGCATGCAGAGTTTGCTAGATTTTAGCTTTTAATGTGGGTGGGTTAGCGCGTATTACAGTTGAAAGCAAAAAACTGATGAACGTTAACATCTGGAATTTAAATATTGTGACTGCGTTAACATCTCCCATAAACTTCAATGGAGCACTCTTTTAAACCCCCCCCAAAAACTAACACTTATCGCTGACACGCTAAACCCATTAGACCTACAGTGCGAAACCCGAAGAGATTTATTAATATTTTTCCAATGTTCTTAACATAGAAGAAACTGTTCTTTTTATTTTTAAATATTTATTTTTATATACATCTGATATATCTGATTATTTTTTGTAAAATATATATCTATACTATAGATCTACATTAAAGAGACAGTCAAGTCCAAAAAAACTTTAATGATTTAAATAGGGCATGTCATTTTAAACAACTTCCCAATTTACTTTTATCACCAATTTTGCTTTGTTCTCTTGGTATTCTTAGTTAAACCTAGGAAGTTCATATGCTAATTTCTTAGACCTTGAAGACTGCCTCTAATTTGAATGCATTTTGACCACCAGAGGTCATTAGTTCAAGTGTTTCATATAGATAACATTGAGCTCATGCGCGTGAAGTGACCTAGGAGTGAGCACTGATTGGCTAAAATGCAAGTCTGTCAAAAGAACTGAAATAAGGGGGCAGTCAGCTGAAGCTTAGATACACGGTAATCACAGAAGTAAAACATGTATTAGTATAACTGTGTTGGTTATGCAAAACTGGGGAATGAGTAATAAAGTGATTATCTTTCTTTTTAAACAACAAAAAATCTGGTGTTGACTGTCCCTTTAATATATACACACATATACACACATATATATACTGTTGTTTGTCAATAAAGATAACAGAACACAAATAACAACAATACATTATTTGAAAAGTAGACGATTACATTTAATCTAACCATAAATTTCTCATACATTATGTAGGCATGTAAAGTTCTCAGCTGTTTTAACCCAAAACAATGTACTGTATTTCTCATGAGAAAATAAGGTATGTGCTTGGTTTCCATAATTTTGTGCTCTGTCAAACATGTTAAAACGCGTGAGTTTTTCATGCCATATCTGAATGAACAGGAGTTTGCATGCAACAGTAATCAAGTAAACTGAATGCCACTTTGTAAACAACTCTGAAAAATATTTAATGTAGCATATTTTTTCACCCATTTAATAAGCATACCATATAGTTCTGTATTGATCTTGACTTTAAATTAGCTGCCATAGGTTTAATTTAATAAATGGCAATTTGATGTTGAAATTATCTTTTCCATAATCTATTTTAAAGGGACAGTCTAGTCCAAAATAAACTTTGATGATTCAGATAGAGCATGTAATTTTAAACAGTTTTCCAATTTACTTTTATCACCAATTTTGCTTTGTTCTCTTGGTATTCTTAGTTGAAAGCTTAACCTAGGAGGTTCATATGCTAATTTCTTAGCCCACCTCTTTCAGATTGCATTTTAACAGTTTTTCACAACTAGAGGGTGTTAGTTCACGTATTTAATATAGATAACACTGTGCTCGTGCACGTGAAGTTATCTGGGAGCAGGCACTGATTGTCTAGACTGCAAGTCTGAAATGAAATAGAGAACACACAGCGCCCACCGAATCAAGGTAGCTTTTTTAAAACAATTTATTGTGCGCAAAAAGTAAAAGTATACACTTACAAGATAGTAGTGTTACAAGTGCCTTTAAAAAGTGATTGTCTTCAGCAAATGTCCGTTTATCCACTAACAGCGTGTAAGCTCAGAGTTCTGTGTTGAAATGCTGCTCACACAGTCTTGCCGCCTCAGCTGTTCTCTCCTAACAGCATATGGTGTTCTTCAACGAGAGCGGCTTAGGTACTCTTTCTTTGCTCGTCGCTGTGGTACGGTGCTTCAGGACCTGTCAAAGGTTTGTCCTGTTTTAAAGGCACTTGTAACACTACTATCTTGTAAGTGTATACTTTTACTTTTTGCGCACAATAAATTGTTTTAAAAAAGCTACCTTGATTCGGTGGGCGCTGTGTGTTCTCTATTTCATTTCAGCTGTTTCACTTCTGCCGGAACAAAGACATCCGGATTACACACCAGGCAGCAACCGATCAGATTTGGGTAACCACAAAGGAGCTGTATCGTTTTCTCAAGATTTAACAGTTTAAAAGGAAAAAAACACAATAGGTCTGGACATTTGATCAAAGAACATTCTATGGGTAACTAACTATATATGTTTGCAGTGTTACAATTATAACATTTGTCTAGACCAATTTTGAAATGAGATTTTAACTGCTTAAATCATTTGAAATAGAGATATAGGGATTTCTATATTTTTAGAGACAGATTGATCTATATATGTATATATAATACAAGAAATACGTAATTCTAAGTGGGATTTTATACGAAACAGCAGAAAAGTTAAATTTTGACTTTTTATTTAAATTTTAATTCTTTACTTTTATTGCAAAGCAATATTCCAGGGAGCGCTGAGATTTTAGTATTGTGTTTAGACTGCAAGTCTGTCAAAAGAACTGAAAAAAGGGGCAGTTTGCAGAGGCTTAGATACAAGATAATCACAGAGGTTAAAAGTATATTATTATAACTGTGTTGGTTATGCAAAACTGGGGAATGGGTAATAAAGGGATTATCTATCTTTTAAAACAATAACAATTCTGGTGTAGACTGTCCCTTTAAGGAAAAATATCTCATTACACATAAAAGTCAAGAGAAAGATATCCTACCACCATATTTTTTTAATTAGGATTTAAAAAGTGC
Organism: Bombina bombina; assembly: GCF_027579735.1. Lineage (NCBI taxonomy): Eukaryota > Metazoa > Chordata > Amphibia > Anura > Bombinatoridae > Bombina > Bombina bombina. The sequence goes on from NC_069506.1 coordinate 67,074,941, forward strand.
TTTACATGCTTCACATAAATTATTCAGAGACTTTAAATTATGACTACACATCTGTGCATAGATGCATTTTACAATATGCCTTGGAATAGGTGTCATACCATGTAGTGCATAGAAAGGGTATTAAAGTCAAATTGTATATATAAATCAGATATTAAGCACTACATTGCAAAAGAACTGCAATCTCGCTGTAATTGTATTAGTTACATTAACATTGTCTTACAGTTCTCATACCCAACCTTTATTGTTATTTATCCTTTGCAATGGCCAATTAAAGAAAGATATAAATGAGCTCCTATGCTGTTCAAGCAATTACTGTGCAGCAAGTAGAATTGTCAGAGTTCTAAATTGCACCAAATGCATCCAGTCTCATTACATCAGAGAAACATTTTTTAAAGAAAATGAAATTGAAGAAAAAACTAGCACAAAAAAAATTAAAAATCATGAATGTGTATTATAAAGTTTTCTCATGCCATATATTGAAACTTTTTCTGACAAATTGTATTATGACAGTTTTAACAGTAACATTGGTATGGCTTGTTTTAATATGTATCATATTTATTTAGAGTATGGGAGTAGCAACCATTTTTTTGGGGGGGGGGTGTAAAAGGAGGCGGGGCAGGGTGGAGCCGGAAAAGGCAGGATAATTTCTATATCAGATGTAAATAGGTTATCAGGAGAAATAGAATCATACCACTCATCTGTAATTGAGTGTAATTCCCTAGAAAAAATACACACACAATACACTACAAACTTGGCAGTAGCACAGTAAAAATTTATATAAATCAAATATAACCCTATATATACATCTAATTGATGTTTGCTTGGTAAAACTTTGTTTGCAATACAGACTTACAGTGTTACTGATTTTTTTTGGTACAAATTGTGTCAGTGTGTCTCAATCTTGTTAGTAGCAAGAACCACTAAAAATATAAAATTTCACCCCTAAATACAAAATGCAGTTTCTACTTTATTAATACTCTCATACAATTAGAAAATGTACATAGGTCTTGCTATATCTGAACTGGCAAATTTTACTCAGGTATTGTATCTGCTCTCATTCATTTCTTAGTTGTGATTGACTTGATACAAATATTATGCAATAGTTTACCTTAAAGTAATGTTTGTGACAGACTATCTGCATTTTTGGTGAGTATTTTCAACTTACTGTAACTGTATAAAGAACAAAAAGATCCCCCAAAACTTTTTTAACAAAAAAGAAAAGTGTTTATTAAATGAATAAAAACACAACAATCAGTAAAAACATTGTCACAGAGAAGAACAGGAAGATATGAACCAATTATAAAATATATTTACATAGCAAATGAAAATCAATAATAGAAATTATAATACATTAAAATAAGCCCTCCCTTCATTCCCATACATTCACCCCTCAGTCAAATGGTATAGAAAAGTTTAAGGATAATTATTACTATAATAAAGTTGATATCGAAACTGCAGCTTGAGCTGGGGACGCTGTGCTCACACTGACCAGAGGGGTGATGCATTTCCTCTCTCCACCCATCCACTATAACTGCGATGATCATGCCCACCTTTTAAAAAAAAAAAAAAAAAACAACTATCCCACACCCACAGTTCCCATGTCCATGAGTCAGATGAATATTTATGTAGGAGTTAGAAATGTAACAATATAGTTTTAACTTATCTTTGCTATAACTAATATGGGTGAAAATGGATTATTTGCACAAGTGGATTCGGAGTTGTAGGCTTGACTAATAAAAGCAAACTAGTGCTATATGATAATAGGATATTTGAATTTGTAAACATTTGGACACACTCATCGTCACAGCCACCTGTTGTGAGATAAATTCCATAATATTCAAGAGAACTGCATCTATCTCACAAACCATTCAATTCTCAATGTATAGGAAGAGTTCCACTGTTCAAGATAGAGTATCACAAAACACCTTCAAAGCAGTATTAAACAAATTAATAAAAATGAAAAGATAAAAAAAAAAACATGCAGATCATCAGGTTTCAAATTACTTAAAGGGACAGTCTACACCAGAATTGTTATTGTTTAAAAAGATAGATAATCTCTTTATTACCCATTCCCCAGTTTTGCATAACCAACACAGTTATATAATACATGCTTTACCTATGTTTTTACCTTGTATCTAAGCCTCTGCAGACAGCCCCCTTATCTCAGTGCTTTGACAGATGTGCAGTTTAGTCAATCAGTGCAGATGCCTAAACAACTCCACGGGAGTGAGCACAATGTTGTCTATATGACACACATGAACTAGTACTGTCTAACTGTGAAAAACTTTCAAAATGCTCTGAGCTAAGATGCGGTTTTCAATGGTTTAGAAATCCGTTTGAGCCTACCTAGGTTTAGCTTTTTAAAAATACCACCAAGGGAACAAAGCAAATTTAATGATAAAAGTCAATTGGAAAGTTGTTTAAAATTGCATGCCCTATCTGAACCATGAAAGTTTTTATTTTGACAAGAATGTTCCTTTAAAAAAGGGACATTGTACACTAGATTTTTCTTTGTATAAATGTTTTGTAGATGATGCATTTAGATAGCCCATCTGGGAGTGTTTTGTAAATTTTTTTGCTTATTTTAAAATAATATTGTGCTGATTTTCAGACTCCTAATCAAGCCCCAAAGTTTTAGATGCATACTGATAAATACAGACTCCTGGTGTGTAATGGGTCTTTTCATATGCAGGTGAAAGGGGAGGGGGAGTGTCTACCTGTTCCTGTTTCTCAGCCCCTTTAAGTGTGTGTCCCAATCTAACCTCATCAACAGTGCTAAACTGGGAGTTTTTAAGTACATTTTTAAAAGGTTTAATATTGGATTTTTATACCAGTATCTGTGCATATTCTTCTTTATAGTAGTGTCTATTACATTCAGTTATATGAAAATTGGTGAATACTGTCCCTTTAAAATGATATTAAAGGAACACTGAACCCAAATTTTTTCTTTCATGATTCAGATAGAGCATAACATTTTAATCAACTTTCTAATGTACTCCAATTATCAATTTTTCTCTGTTCTCTTGCTATCTTTATTTTAAAAGCAGGAATGTAAATTTTAGCAGCCAGCCCATTTTAGGTTCAGCACCATGGATAGCGCTTGCTTATTGGAGGCTTACATTTACCCACCAATAAACAAGCATAACCCAGGTTCTCAGCCAAAAATGCGCCGGCTCCTATAGATAGCAAGAGAACGAAGACAAATTGATAATAGGAGTAAATTAGAAATTTGCTTATTGGAGGCTTACATTTACCCACCAATAAGCAAGCATAACCCAGGTTCTCAGCCAAAAATGTGCCGGCTCCTATGCATCACATGCCTGCTTTTTAAATAAAGATAGCAAGAGAACGAAGACAAATTGATAATAGGAGTAAATTAGAAAGTTGCTTGCTCTATCTGAATCATGAAAGAAAAAAAATTGGGTTTAGTGTCCATTTAAATTACTAATCATTATAGTGAACTGTATGACGGTACAAAGACACAGCACAGCCCCTCAACACAAAAGATATTTGATTCCTTCTTGGTAAAAGCGAATTTGCCACAGATAACTGAGGAAGATAGGGAGGCCCTAAATACCAAAATAACACATATGGAGGTGTTGACAGCTATCAAAGAACTTAAGCCAGGTAAAGCTCCAGGACCCGATGGGTTTCCAGGAGAATACTATAAAGCATTCAAAGAACTATTAGTGCCCCATTTGGTAGTGTTGGCAAACCATATTATGGAGGGAGGGACGATACCTAAGGATCTCCTGAGGGCTAGAATAGTGGTCATACCAAAACAGGGGAAAGATCCCACAAAATGTACTAGCTATAGGCCGATCTCTCTTATCAACCTGGACCTCAAAATTATAACGAAAATTATGGCCAATAGATTAAAACATATCTTACCCTCTATTATACATGCAGATCAGGTCGGGTTCATTAAAGATAGGGAAGCCCCAGACAATATCCGCAAAATGGTTTCGGTAATAGATTATCTACGAGACAAAGGAGTGCCTTCTCTGGTCCTTTCACTGGACGCGGAGAAGGCATTCGATAGGGTGGATTGGAAATATATGTTAGCGATTCTTACAGAAATGGGATTTAATAGGGGATTTTTGCAGGCTATTAAGGGATTATATTCAACACCTACAGCACAAGTCAGGGCAATAGGACACCAGTCTAAAGAAATATGTATACTTAACGGTACGAGACAGGGATGCCCACTCTCACCTTTAATCTTTGCACTATGCATTGAACCGTTGGCAGCATATATTCGGAATTGTCCTGATATATCAGGAGTGGAGATAGGGAAGATAAATCATAAAATAGCTCTGTTTGCGGACGACGTGCTGCTTACGGTTACAAACCCAATAGTATCCCTACCCTTCCTCTACCAAGCTTTAGATCTGTTTTCGCAAATATCAGGCTATAAAATCAATGCTGATAAATGCGAAGCATTGCCTTTATCTATCCCAAAACATACGATTAAATTGATCGAAGCCAATTTTGATTTTCAATGGGCACCAGAAGGGTTGAAGTACCTGGGGATTAAGCTAACTACACACTCCTCGAAGTTATATATGGCAAATTACACTCCCTTGTTTAAGGCAATCCGATCTGAGTTAGGGAAATGGAGAAAGATGGGCTTTTCCTGGTATGGTAGAATGTCTGCGGTGAAGATGACAATCTTGCCCAGAATTCTATATTTATTCCGTGTACTCCCTATTAAAATCAATACTTCAGACCTAGACGACCTTCAGAAGGATATATGTAGGTTTTTGAGAGATAATAAGAAATCGAGGATATCCCGACATATCTTACAAAGACATAGACAATTGGGAGGAATAGGCGTCCCTAACTTACACGACTATTATACAAAAAGATGTGTGACCTAAGCTGTACACAAGAGGGCGCTGTGTGCCTAAATCAATATGTTAATAGCTGTAATAATCACATATAACAAATGGAACATACAAAAATTGAATACAAACATACAATCACCCCCAAATAGATGCTGATCCAAATGGTATGTGGTAGGTAACTAGAGTCTTTGTATGTAAGTCCCAATTGTGGAATGAATATCCAACGATCTGGCTTATGCAATAAATATTCAGGCTGCTCTCTCCCTTCCTCCACTGTTTGGTAGTAGATCTGAGAAAAATGCAAACACAAGAGAGGCGCACAAATGTGTGTATCTGTAGCAAACAACGATGTTGAAAAGCAACCAATCTTATACAAAGACTACTCACAATTTCCAAGAGCACACTTATGTGCTAGTAGTTGCAGGCTGGCTATCAGAGCTACCCAGCTTGCTCCCTCCGGTAATCACTCGCTCCCAATCTGAAAAATAAAAAGCGCCCAAATGTGTGTATCCGTGATGACCAGATATCCCCAGCTCCAAACTTTTTACACAGGGTACTCACAATTTGTAGGAGCACACTTATGTGCTTGTAGACACAGGCTGGCTATCCGAGCTAACCAGCTAGCTCCCTCCGGTCTCCAAGGCTCCTCCAATGCAGGTGTATGGTAATGCTATTCTCACCCAATAAGTAGCAAAGCCAGAATAAAATCAAGGTATTTATTAATGTAAACAATATTGGCTGTGATACAAAGCTACATATAGGTGAGCATATGGAAATATGCTACGCGTTTCTCGGCTACTAACGGCCGTTTCATCAGGCATATTAAACATTAGACTTCCATCGGCTTTTATAGCCGTGATCTCCATACAACCTACATAATTCAGACCTCCCTAAAAAGGGTGTGTGGGCTTGTTGACCAATGACCAATTCTGGTTTTCATATCGACCTCTATGATACGCTGCCCGCACTAGGTGTGTGTGGATCACGCCAATCACCTATGCTAATTGTTGGGGGATGTGCGCTCAGCGTGCCTGAGATCAGTAGTGAAAACTTTTCTCACACATAGCTATATGCCGTTCTATGTTAGTGACACAGCGGCTGATAGCCCACACCCAGGGAAACTAGAACATAGGACATGCTCTCTCCATACCTAATGCACTTGTGCGAGTAAAATACATATAAAAATATATACATCGTGCCTAACTCATTTTAAAAAGGTTAAAATATTTGATATCAAGATAATGTATAAATATCATAAGTCCTTAAACACAATGTAATACTATATAGGCTAAAAAATGATTAAACTCTACGGCTCCTATACCTATAATGCCATTCTTCCCACCAGTGACAAGAACTTATACATGTGGTGTGTGTAAACACATTTATAAAGTAGCGGTCACCATTACTTAGTAGATTTTGATTTTATAGACCCCAAGTGCTACCCCTATTTGTTATATTCGTGTGGGGCATTATGTATAGCGAACCCAGAGTGATATAATATATAACAGGCAGATTTACCCTGCTCATCAGTTTTTTTCATTCCTGTTGTGATTGGCTCATACAGTTTTCTATACGTTCAAAAAAAGTATCATTATTACTCTAAATAATGTAATAATAAGTTAGAACTAATTTTTTTAGCCTATATAGTATTACATTGTGTTTAAGGACTTATGATATTTATACATTATCTTGATATCAAATATTTTAACCTTTTTAAAATGAGTTAGGCACGATGTATATATTTTTATATTTAATTTTATATGTATTTTACTCGCACAAGTGCATTAGGTATGGAGAGAGCATGTCCTATGTTCTAGTTTCCCTGGGTGTGGGCTATCAGCCGCTGTGTCACTAACATAGAACGGCATATAGCTATGTGTGAGAAAAGTTTTCACTACTGATCTCAGGCACGCTGAGCGCACATCCCCCAACAATTAGCATAGGTGATTGGCGTGATCCACACACACCTAGTGCGGGCAGCGTATCATAGAGGTCGATATGAAAACCAGAGTTGGTCATTGGTCAACAAGCCCACACACCCTTTTTAGGGAGGTCTGAATTATGTAGGTTGTATGGTAATCATGGCTATAAAAGCCGATGGAAGTCTAATGTTTAATATGCCTGATGAAACGGCCGTTAGTAGCCGAGAAACGCGTAGCATATTTCCATATGCTCACCTATATGTAGCTTTGCATCACAGCCAATATTGTTTACATTAATAAATACCTTGATTTTATTCTGGCTTTGCTACTTATTGGGTGAGAATAGCATTACCATACACCTGCATTGGAGGAGCCTTGGAGACCGGAGGGAGCTAGCTGGTTAGCTCGGATAGCCAGCCTGTGTCTACAAGCACATAAGTGTGCTCCTACAAATTGTGAGTACCCTGTGTAAAAAGTTTGGAGCTGGGGATATCTGGTCATCACGGATACACACATTTGGGCGCTTTTTATTTTTCAGATTGGGAGCGAGTGATTACCGGAGGGAGCAAGCTGGGTAGCTCTGATAGCCAGCCCGCAACTACTAGCACATAAGTGTGCTCTTGGAGACGACTATTATACAGCAGCCCGGTTGGCTCAGACTGCGATACTGGGGAGACGACAGACTGATATACTTTGGCCTGCTTTGGAAGCAGAAATGCTGAGGCAAGAGACACCGGATGGTATTCTCTGGAATAAGAATCTGAAAGATTCATACGCCCTCTACCAAAATAAAATCACAATGCTCACTAGAAAACAGTGGATAGCTGCTAGCCGAGAGGGAGGGATAGTTCCTACACACACACAAGCAATGCCACTGAAATATATAGTGAATGAAGACTCCAAATATAGAATTAGGAAATGGGAAAACAAGGGGTTATACAGGGTGGCAGACCTGCAGTCCCAAGGCAAAGTACTGACTTATACCCAACTTCAAGAAAAAATAAAACCCACTCATCTGCAGTGGTTTCTGTATCTCCAGGCGATGTCAGCCATACGGAATTACTTAGAGACAGCCATGACGCAAAGACAACAGTCCACCTTGGAATGGCTATGTACTTCTCCTAACAGACCCACAAAAGCAATCTCTAAATTATACATCTCTATACAACAGACCAAGAGCCAGGCTAAATCCTCAGTAATGATACAATGTGAAAGAGATCTAGGCAAAGAGGTTGAGATAGACGACTGGGTTGAAATGTTTTCTCAGGCTAGTAAGGGACTTATTGGCGCAGATCTTAGAGAGAATATTCTGAAGACATCCTTCAGATGGTATTTGACGCCAATGAAAACCGCTCATATGATTAAGGGGAGCGGTAATCATTGCTATAGAGGATGTCAAGTGGTGGGCTCCTATATCCACATGTGGTGGGAATGCACTAAGGTAAGCGACATATGGCAGAGACTGTCCAACCTATTGAGTAAGGTGTTAAATGAACAGATAACTCTCACCCCAGCCCAAGCACTACTACACGAGAACATAGCTAGATACAATACACACATAAACGTGTTTATTAGGATTCTCTGTACCACAACGATAATAACCATTGCCATATACTGGAAGACGGAAATACCGTCATGGACGGAGGTCCTATCCAGAATCCAGATGACATTCTCATTGTACGAATCAGCAGCAAGAGAGTTAGATATAGAGCCTTGGTTCCAAAAAGTCTGGTTCTACTGGATAATGGAAAATAATAAAGAATGACACTTTATAATAGGGAGAGGAGGCTCAGATAAGAAGGAGATGAGAAGGTATATCCTATATAGAGGCAACAAATATAGGAAATGGGTTGAGGATGGATGATGAAGGGGACTCAGACGGAGGCTCCCCCTGATGAGCTAATAATCTTTAGATGCTGTAAAGATAAAATATGTAGTGCCTGAACATAACTCTATGAAAAAAACACATATATTGTTGATTTGTTGGTTTAATATGTTTGCATTAAAAGTTGTTGATAGTTTGTGTTGAAAATGTAAAGGAAAAGACCCCCCAAAAAATTACCCGATCCCTCACTAAGAATGCTAGTCTGAATAAGATTGCAAAGGAGAAATAAAGGGGGGAGGATTTACTACTGAAAATATCTCCACACTTCAGCATGATGACCTCTAGTTCAAGACTTTCACCTCAGAGAAAAGAAGAAAAATACGTACATCTGCCAAACTCTTTATGAGAGTAAATAAAGAGTGCAATACACAAACTCTAAATAGAGTCGGGGATGCTTTTGTTAAGTAAATGTCATGTTATGTTACCTGATGTATTTCAATGGTGAAATGTACATATATGTTCTAAGAAAGGTGGAAATGATGTGGAGTTAATTAATTAATAAAAATTATTTCAACTAAATTACTAATCATACATCATGATTTGGGATTATTAATAAAGCTAAGAAACTGCATAAAAACTAAACACATTCACAGACAAAAAATAGTTTCTGACAAATAGTTCATCACAGAAAAAAATAATTTTGTTTTGTCCAAGCTCATGGGGATGTTTGGTTCAGTATTCACTAATAGAAATTTATTAAACCTTTATGTACTATAGGGGATGTCAGAGGAGCAGCAATGCAGCATCTTACATTTAAAGTAGTAACTAATGCTACTGTTACAAGCCAGCAGCAGCACTTTTTTTTGTCTTTTTATGGGATCAGGATTTTTGAGAAAAAAGTAAAGCTTACATACTTATTAGCTGAATCCAGAATCAATCAACAGACAAGGACATTGCTGGATCGCTATTGAATAGTGTAAAATTGCAGAAAAGCATTTCCTTTCTTTAGAATAATGGCTTTACTGCATGAACGAATAATCGTTAATTCGTTAAAGGGAGCGCCCATTTTGTGTTCTCAAACAAATGCAAAGAACATGTCAAACTTACTGATATTTAGCATTTAACTGACCTGAATCTAATATAAACACATCAGGCAATGTGAATAATAATAAATAAATTAGTTGCCTTGCTTCACTTCTGTATTGGCTACATACATTTTGTTTTCATGCAGAGCGGTTTGTGTTCTTACCCAGTCCGGTTGCACCAACTACATCACATTTACTCACTTTGTGATTTATGTGTTCTTATTTTGTTCGTGTTTTCTTCTGTGTGTTGCAAGCTATACATTGTATGGAATTGTACTACAGTACCTTATTATGTCTTAACTTTTGTATGAACCACAATAAAAATATTTAAAGGAACATTGTACACTAGATTTACAGAAATGTTTTGTAGATTTATTTTACATTTATATAGCCCACCTGGGAGTGTTTTTGTAACAATTTTCTTGTGCTCATTTTTAACAACATTGTGATGATTTGCAAACTCCTAACCAAGCCCCAAAGTATCAGATGGAGACTAAAGTCTACAGATTCCTGCTTGCTCCTGTTTGTGTAATGGGTCTTTTCATATTCAGGGGAGGAAGGAGTGTCTGCTTTTCCTGCTTACCCAGTCCCTTTCACTGGGAGCCCCAGCCTAACAATCAACAGTACTAAACTGGGAGCTTCTACGTAATTTTTAGATCAGTATCTGTGCACATTATTCTTTATAGTAGTCTCTATTACATGCAGTTATATGAAATTTGGCGTACACTGTCCCTATAATAAAATAAAAAACGGTCCCTTTAATAAAATAAAAAATCATGTTTAAAGGGCCATTATAGTGATAAAATGAAATGCTCTAATTTATTCCTTAAAGGGACAGACAACACCAGAATTTTCGTTGTTTAAAAAGAAAGATAATCCGTTTATTACCCATTCCCCAGTTTTGTATAACCAACACTGTTATAGAAATACACTTTTTACTGCTGTGATTACCTTGCATCTAAGCTTCTGCAAACTGCCCCCTTATTTCAGTTCTTTTGACAGACTTGCATTTTAGCCAATCAGTGCTGACTCCGGGGTACCTTCACGTGCATGAGCTCAATGTTATCTATATGAAACACATGAACTAATGCCCTCTAGTGGTCAAAATGCATTTAGATTAGAGGCAGTCTTCAATGTCTGAAATTAGTATATGAACCTCCTAGAATTAGCTTTCAACTAAGAATACCAAGAGAACAAAGCAAAATTGGTGATAAAATTAAATTGGAAAGTTGTTTAAAATTACATGCCCTATTTAAATCATGAAATAAAAATGGACTTGACTGTCCCTTTAATTGAAAAAATAATTAGAAATTGAAGGCGTGAAACTAAATACTCAAGAGATATGCTAATAAATACTCATCATCTGGATTATTCAGATGTTTCATGGCCAGCAATTAAAATTCCTTTGAAATGTAACTATTCTGTTTATCTATAGATCAAATGACACAATGTATCATAATTAAAAGGAAATTGAATCATTTGTTCAATGAAATTTGGAAACATGTGTCAGTTTCTGTGTCACACATTGCCATGAATATTGTAAACAAATAAAAACTATTAGAACAGATTTTCAACAGATGATCAGCATTCTGAAGTTCATATGTGATCTAGCAAAGCAAGTAGCTTGGGAACTCTTCTTTCACAAAAATAAATAAATAAGGTAATTAGATCCAACACCTGTTTTAGAGCACCTCAGGTAAAGGATTTTATAACACAGGGGTATGACATTCTGTCAAGTATTTCTGCTGATGGAGTAGCCTTGGAGCAGATGGATAGCTTCAATTATTTGGCTTCATGACAAATATAAATTGCCTATTCTCATGAGATCTATTGCAAACTGACTGTTGCTCAAACAACAATAGCACCAACGAGTAAAGATATAGACAGTTTAAACTTTTTTTTTCTTTCTGGAATCAACAAAGAAATGATTTCCCCCGTACTGAACGCAATAAGATAAGCTGCCAAACAAACAATACAGATGCACATGCCGCTTACGAGTAACTAGCGAATAGACAATACATCACTTTCCTCGCACAAAAAGCAACATCTGAAACCTATTACTGAGAAATAAAAAAATATTTTTAAGTCATATTTTTTTAAATACAAAAAATTAATGTTTATTTAAATTTGTATATATTTTTTTTTATTAAAAAAATCTAAATCTTAAATAGCTCAATATTCAAAGAGGAATTTTCAATAAAAACTTGTTGCAGTCTAGTATTTGTTATGTAACACTAATTAAATAAAGTTAGTTTAGTTTGAAAAGGATTAAAAAATGGCTATATATTTAGAGTTGGTATTTTTAATGGATGTGTAGGTTATTATAATGATTTATAATTTTACTATAAATATAGTTTGTGTATTTATCTATACATTTTGTACTATGTATCTTGTGTGAATTTATCTATACATTTTGTACTATGTATCTTGTGTGCTATTTTTGCTGTGCAGTATGTTCATTCTTTTACAACTTAAAGGGATAGCAAACCACAACATTTTCTTTTATGATTCAGATAGAACATACAATTTTAAACAAATTTGCAAATTACTTCTATTATCAAATTTGCTTCAATCTCTTGTTATCCATTGCTGAAGGGACAGCATTGCTCTACTGGCAGCTGGCTGAAAACATCTAGTTATCCAATCACAAGAAACAAATGTGTACAGGCACCAATAAGCAGCAGCTCTCACTAGTGTATGATATGTGCGTATTCATTTTTTAACAAGGGATACTAAGAGAATGAAGCACAATTGAAAATAGAAGTGAATTTAAAGGGACACTGAACCCTATTTTTTTCATGATTTAGATAGAGCATACAATTTTAAGCAACTTTCTCATTTACTCCTATTATCAATTTTTCTTTGTTCTCTTGATATCTTTATTTTAAAAGCAGGAATATAAATCTTAGCAGCCAACACATTTAGGTTCAGCACCATGGATAGTGCTTGCTTATTGGAGGCTTACATTTACCCACCAATAAGCAAGCATAACCCAGGTTCTCAACCAAAAATGGGCCGGCTCCTATGCATCACATTCCTGCTTTTTAAATAAAGATAGCAAGAGAACAAATAAAAATTGATAATAGGAGTGAATTAGAAAGTTGCTTAAAATTGCATACTGTGGGCGCGATCCGATATAGATCCGATATAGCGAGGGAACCGGCGTCGCCCGCAGTTTCAGCTCGCAACTCGAGCTATCCCATATAAGTCGCCGTCAGATGCTAACGTGCCGTAAGTCTGACAAACCAGCGATGTCCAGAAATCTGCGCAAGTACAAATTTCTGGCGTCACCAGTGACTTGCGGCACGTTAGAAACTGCCGGCGCCAATAAAACCTGACTAAAGTCTAAAACACCCGCACTGTCTAACACGCCTCCCTAACATAGCCCGACAAGTCTAACACGCCTCCCTAACAAAGCCTGACACGTCTAACCCTCTATCCACTATCCCCCCTCACTAGCCTAACAATAAAAAAGCTATTAACCCCTAAACCGCCACTCCCGTACCCCGCAGCAACCTAATAAAGTTAATAACCCCTAAACCGTCGCTCACGTACCCCGCCGCCAACTATATTATATCTATAACCCCCTAAAGTGAGCCCCTAACACCGCCGCCATCTATATTAAAATTATTAACCCCTAATGTAAGCCCCTTACACCGCCGCCATCTCTATTAAAATGATTAACCCCTTATTTAATCTACCTACCCCGCCGCCAGCTATATTATCTATATTAACCCTAAGTATATTATAGTTAATATAGGTATTACATTATATATATTAACTATATTAACCCTAATTATATTAGGGTTAATATAGTTAATATAGTTACTAAAGTATTTATATTAACTATATTAACTCTATCTAACCCTAACACCCCTAACTAAATTTATATTAAATTAATCTAATTCATTTATAAACTAAAATATTCCTATTTAAATCTAAATACTTACCTATAAAATAAACCCTAAGATAGCTACAATATAATTAATAATTACATTGTAGCTATGTTAGGGTTAATATTTATTTTACAGGTAAATTGTTAATTATTTTAACTAGGTATAATAGCTATTAAATAGTTATTAACTATTTAATATCTACCTAGTTAAAATAATTACCCAATTACCTGTAAAATAAATCCTAACCTAAGTTACAAATACACCTACACTATCAATAAATTAAATAAACTACAAACATCTATCTAAAAATACAATTAAATTAACTAAACTAAATTACAAAAAAAAACAAACACTAAATTACAAAAAATAAAAAAAGATTACAAGATTTTTAAGCTAATTACACCTATTCTAAGCCCCCTAATAAAATAATAAACCCCCAAAATAAAAAAAATTCCCTGCCCTATTCTAAATTAAACAAATTTCAAAGCTCTTTACCTTACCAGCCCTTAAAAGGGCCTTTTGTGGGGCATGCCCCAAAGAATTCAGCTCTTTTGCATACAAATACAATACCCCCCCCCATTACAACCCACCACCCACATACCCCTATTCTAAAACCACCCAAACCCCCCTTAAAAGAGCCTAACACTACCCCCCTGAAGATCTTCCTACCTTGTCTTCACCACACCGGGCCGAACTCCTGATCCGATCTGGGCGATGTCTTCCTCCAAGCGGCAAAGAAGAATTCTTCCTCCGGCGACGTCTTCCTCCAAGCGGCAGCAAAGTCTTCATTCTTCCGGCGGCATCTTCAATCTTCTTTCTTCGCTCCGCCGCCGCCAATCAGATTGAGCTTGCATTCTATTGGCTGATCGGAACAGCCAATAGAATGCGAGCTCAATCTGATTGGCTGATTGGATCAGCCAATTGGATTGAACTTGAATCTGATTGGCTGATTCAATCAGCCAATCAGATTTTTCTAACTTAATTCCGATTGGCTGATAGAATCCTATCAGCCAATCGGAATTCGGCGGACGCCATCTTGGATGACGTCATTTAAAGGTACCTCATTCCAAGTTCAGTAGTCGTCCGGGATGGATGCTCCGCGGCGGCGGAGCGAAGAAAGAAGATTGAAGATGCCGCCGGAAGAATGAAGACTTTGCTGCCGCTTGGAGGAAGACGTCGCCGGAGGAAGAATTCTTCTTTGCCGCTTGGAGGAAGACATCGCCGGAGGAAGAATTCTTCTTTGCCGCTTGGAGGAAGACATCGCCCGGATCGGATCAGGAGTTCGGCCAGGTGTGGTGAAGACAAGGTAGGAAGATCTTCAGGGGGGTAGTGTTAGGCTTTTTTAAGGGGGGTTTGGGGGGTTTTAGAATAGGGGTATGTGGGTGGTGGGTTGTAATGGGGGGGTATTGTATTTGTATGCAAAAGAGCTGAATTATTTGGGGCATGCCCCACAAAAGGCCCTTTTAAGGGCTGGTAAGGTAAAGAGCTTTGAAATTTGTTTAATTTAGAATAGGGCAGGGAATTTTTTTTATTTTGGGGGTTTATTATTTTATTAGGAGGCTTAGAATAGGTGTAATTAGCTTAAAAATCTTGTAATCTTTTTTTTATTTTTTGTAATTTAGTGTTTGTTTTTTTTGTAATTTAGTTTAGTTAATTTAATTGTATTTTTAGATAGATGTTTGTAGTTTATTTAATTTATTGATAGTGTAGGTGTATTTGTAACTTAGGTTAGGATTTATTTTACAGGTAATTGGGTAATTATTTTAACTAGGTAGATATTAAATAGTTAATAACTATGTAATAGCTATTATACCTAGTTAAAATAATTAACAATTTACCTGTAAAATAAATATTAACCCTAACATAGCTACAATGTAATTATTAATTATATTGTAGCTATCTTAGGGTTTATTTTATAGGTAAGTATTTAGATTTAAATAGGAATATTTTAGTTTATAAATGAATTAGATTAATTTAATATAAATTTAGTTAGGGGTGTTAGGTTTAGATAGAGTTAATATAGTTAATATAAATACTTTAGTAACTATATTAACCCTAATATAATTAGGGTTAATATAGTTAATATATATAATGTAATACCTATATTAACTATAATATACTTAGGGTTAATATAGATAATATAGCTGGCGGCGGGGTAGGTAGATTAAATAAGGGGTTAATCATTTTAATAGAGATGGCGGCGGTGTAAGGGGCTTACATTAGGGGTTAATAATATTAATATAGCTGGCGGCGGTATAGGGGGATTAGATTAGGGGTTAATAATTTTTATATAGGGGTCAGATTAGGGGATAGATAAGGTAGACAGCGGTGTAAGGGGTTCTAATTAGGGGATAGATAAGGTAGATGGCGGCGGTTTTAGGGGCTCACAGTAGGGGGTTAGTTTATGTAGATGGCGGCGGGGTCCGGGAGCGGCTGTTTAGGGGTTAATAACTTTATTAGGGATTTCGGGGGGGGGGGGGATCGCGGTTGACAGGTAGATAGACATTGTGCATGCGTTAGGTGTTAGGTTTATTTTAGCAGATCGCGGTTGACAGGGAGATAGACATTGCGCATGCGTTAGGTGTTAGGTTTATTTTAGCAGCCAGTTTAGGAAGTTACGGGGCTCCAATAGTCAGCGTAAGGCTTCTTACGGCTGCTTTTTGTGGCGAGGTGAAAATGGAGTAAGTTTTCTCCATTTTCGCCACGTAAGTCCTTACGCTGCATATTGGATACCAAACTGCGCGGGTTTGGTATACCTGCCTATAGCCCAAAAAACTACGGGCGACGGCAGAAATATACGCGCGTAACTTCTAGGTTACGCCGTATATAGGATACCAAACCCGCGCAAATATTGGCGTCGCCGGCTTTTGCGGGCGACGATTTTTATCGGATGGACCCCTCTATCTGAATCATGAGATAAAAAAATTTGGGTTTAGTGTCCCTTTAAAATTACATTCTCTATGTGAATCATGCAAGTTTAATTTTGACTTTCCTAACCCTTTAAACAATCTATGTGTTTATTAAAGTGTAACTAGCTCCTCTCCAATGTATTTAATAAGCATATTGTGCCAGTCATTAGCATATGGTTAGGATGTTTCCAAATTTAGGGATTTATCAAAGCATTAGGAAAAACAGGTTTCTCATGCAAAGTATTTCAATTTTGTTTTATTTTACTTAAAGGGACATTTAACTCAGCATTTAATGTCCCCTTAAAATGATTAATTTAAATAAGACAACATTTCATTACATATGTATTATTTATTTTGCATGCTTTTACTGTAAATACCTCTGAAAACTGTCTTACAAAGAAGCTGGACTGCCACCATCCTACTTAAGTATAGTGAAATATACATTTTTTTTACTCTACAATATTCTACAGTGATTAGTTAGCTTAGAATTTAAGCTTATTTACATCTGTCCTTAATTGCCAAAACATTTGAAACCAAAATCATGGATTCCACCAGGCTTTTCAAGAATGCTCTTTATTGGCAAAACATAATAAACTGTGCTTACAAAATTACAATGTTAAATGGTTTTAAAGTGTTGCTTGTGCAATGCTGTGTTTAACTTCTGATGTATGCTAATAACTCTTAATTAAAAACTTTGGGCTAGATTACGAGTAGAGAGGTAGTTTGCGTTCCTGCTCTAGTGTTAATTCCGCTAGACTGACATTTTTCACACGTCAGAAAGCACGCGTATTACAAGTTGAAAGTAAAAAATTCTCTTGAGCGCTAACCCAATGCATGCAAAAAGCCGAAGTTAGAATATCACGACTCTGTTAAAACAAACTGACACCCAACAAGTCACGCAAACCCGAATGCATTTAACAAAGTGCACTAACCCGACATGAAATAATAATATTTCACATTCCAATGTTCTTATCATAGCAGAATATGTTATATGTATTCATAAATACATTTGGTTATAAAAGTAAATTAAATAAATCCAAGTCAATGTGGCTAAATAAAAATGTGTTTAGAGAAATTAGGAAAAAAAACATAGGGCATTTAAATTATTCGAAGAAAATAGTACAGACTCAACATATCAAATTTATAAGGAATGTAACAGAGCATGCAAAAAAACAATCAAATTATCAAAAATGAAAGATTAAATGCAAAGGATTCTAAGCTAAACCCTAATAGTTTTTTTTTTAAGTACATAAATGGAAAAAAATCTAAGGACAATATAGGTACACTAAAATGCATGGAGGGTAGCATGATTAACAGGGACAGGGAGAAGACTGAGGTTCTAAACCAATTCTTTTCTTCAGTAAACACATGAGAGGAACCAATGGAGGATACTTTGAAACAAGCTAGAAGATACCAGCCCATACTATTAACTGGGTTATGTCTAGAGGATATCAGGGGAAAAAATGGATAATATTAAGGTAAATAAAACTCCAGGCCCAGATGGAATGCACCCAAGGATTTTAAGGGAACTTTGCACTGTTAGAAACAAACCTCCACTCTTATTTTTTCAAAACTCATTATCTTCAGGCATAGTACCCCAGGACTGCCGTAAACTGATGTGGTGCCACTCTTCAAAAAGGGAATCATGGCTGATCCAGGAAGCTATAGACCATTTAGTCTGACATCAATAGTGGGAAACTTACTTGAAGGGATTAAATAAGGAAAATGCAAGGTTCTACATTTTGGAAGTAAAAATAAGCAGGCAATCTATTATTTAAATGGGATTAGATTTAGCCAAAAAGAGGAGGAAAGGGATTTGGGAGTAGTAATAGATAACAAGCAGGGCAGCGATTTCTAAGACTAATAAGATACTAGCATGTATTAAAAGAGGCATTGATGCAAGGGAGGAAGCATAATTCGGTCACTATATAAATCCCTGGTAAGAACTTACCTTGAGTATGGAGTGCAGTTCTGGGGACCAATCTCAAAAAAGACATTGCAGACCTAGAAAAAGTTCAGAGAAGGGCAACAAAGCTTATAAGGGAAATGGAAAAATTAAACTATTAGGACAGGCTAGCCAAATTGGGGCTGCTTTCTCTAGAAAAAAGGTGCTTGAGAGGTGACATGATTACTTTGTATAAATACATTCAAGGCCCATATACTGAGAAGGCAGAAGCTCTGTTTATTCCAAGAAAATTGTTTGTGACAAGAGGTCACTTTAATGCTGGAGGAAAGGAGATTATATTTCCTGCAACGGAAATGTTTTTTTCACTTTAAGACCAATAAAATTGTGGAGCTCATTACCAAAGGAGGTAGTGAATACCAATACCTTAGATCCATTTAAAATGGTTTGGATATATTTCTATATTTCTGGCTAGAAACAGAATTCAGGGATATGATTGCTCATTTTAAATGGGTCACCTTTTAATGTGAAGAACATTGGAATGTGAAATATTTACAGTATATACACAGTTAAAACACTTTATAAAATGTGAATATTGCATAAATATGCTTTTACATGATTTCAGCTACTTGACTGCAAATGGTTTCAATGCACACATACACACAAACATATATATATATATATATATATATATATACACACATACACACACACAGAGAAGTGCACTCACAGGAACGAACAACCAGCTCAATTCCATTGTTAGCCTGTTCTATGGCGATTTACCACCTGGGTGCAACTTCTTTTAGCCCAGTAATGCTTTTCACAGAATAGAACTTTACTGTAGTGTATCAGTCTGATCCCGTGTATATATATATATATATATATACACACACACACACACACAGAGAAGCACACTCAAGGGAACAAACAACTGGCTCAATACTATTGTTAGCCTGTTCTATGGCGATTTACCACCTGGGTTCTTTTAGCCCAGTAATGCTTTTCACAGAGAAGAACTTTCCTGTAGTATATCAGTCTGATCCCGCCTATTACGGTCAGTCCAGCGCCGAAATACCAGGCAATTCCTCTCTTTTGATATTTTTATATATATATATATATATATACATATATATATATATATATATATATATATGTGTCTATATATGTGTGTACAAATGCATTTGTGTGTATATTTGTATGCAAATACATATATACACCTATAAATACTTATCTACACATATACATAAATATTTAGACATAATAATATGTTTCTCTATGTTAAAGCCCTTTGCTGACTTTTTTTTCTAATACCTGAGACTTCATATCTTTGAGCATTTATAATTTTTATTGCAATTTTCTTTTAAAATCATTTTTATCTGATAGTGTTATTATGAGTGTAACTGTATTTTTAAAATTAATTGCAATGTTTTTTATGCAACTTTTTAGTTGAGAGCAACAGTTATCCAGAGCTCAAGCGAAGATTTTCACTTTCAACTTGTAATACGCCCACTACTTCCGATGCACTCAAAGAGCCGAGATAAACTCCCTATCACTGGTGCACAACAGTTAGCCCACCACTCGTAATCTAGCCCTTTATGGGGGGATTAAATTGTGCATTTATCGTTCATTAACTGGTATTTATAATGGAGAGCCCTCATGAAAAGCTTTTCCAATCCTTCAGACAACACCTTTTTGTGAGCAACATTTTTAAAAGTGTATTTTTATTAATATTATTATTATCCTCATTATTTGCTTGTAAACTGCTGACTAATTCCATTATGATTAGGGATATGCAGTGACACTAATTCATGACATTAAATACAGAAGTAAAAACACATACAAAACTCCCTCCTCTAAAGAGCTTGCAGGCTACAGGTAGTGATGTCGCAAACTGAAAATTTTCCGTTCGCGAACGGCGGACTCGAACTTCCGCAACTGTTCGCGAACGGGTGAACCGGGCGAACCGCCATTGACTTCAATAGGCAGGCGAATTTTGAAACCCACAGGGACTCTTTCTGGCCACAATAGTGATGGATAAGGTGTTTCAAGGGGACTAACACCTGGACTGTGGCATGCCGGAGGGGGATCCATGGGAAAACTCCCACGGAAAATTACATAGTTGATCCAGAGTCTGGTTTTAATCCATAAAGGGCATAAATCACCTAACATTGCTAAATTGTTTGGAATAACGTGCTTTAAAATATCAGGTATGATGTTGTATCGATCAGGTAGTGTAAGGGTTACGCCCGCTTCACAGTGACAGACCAAACTCCCCATTTAACGCACCGCAAACAACCGCAAACCGTCCATTTGCACAACCACGAGATAGATAGATTTGATAGATACATAGATACATAGATTAGATAGATAGATCAATAGATGCAATATACATTTGATAGATACGATAGATAGATTTGATAGATAAATAGATAGATTTGATAGATATATAATTTCCCAGACAGAGAATTACAAGACATGCGGTCTGTAACCCATGGTAAGGTTCCCAGAGGCAGTTGCGGCACCAAGGGACGTGTATATGGCATGGATTTTAGGAACCGGGAGATGGAAAAAGATGCTTGTTCGGTCCTCCTACTTCAAATTTCGGGCACTGCGCGTGCAATCTACAGTGCCACCAGATATGAGTGGTGTGTTAAGTAGTACTATTCTGATCAGTTTAATACCTGTTACTCCCCCTATCGGGGGAGGTGTATATGGCATGGATTTTAGAAACCGGGAGATCGAAAAAGATGCTTGGTCGGTCCTCCTACTTCAAATTTGGGGCACTGCGCTAGATTACACTAGCAGACTGATGTTTCACAGTCAAAAAAGTTTTTTTTTTAAATTTAAACTACTGTTACAACAGATATGAGTGGTGGCACTAGTTGGCAAGTGGGCCTGGCACACACGCTGGCAGGCAGGCAACTACAATTAGATTACACTAGCAGACTGATGTTTCACAGTCAAAAAAGTTTTTTTTTTTTTTAAATTTACACTACTGTTATAACAGATATGAGTGGTGGCACTAGTTGGCAAGTGGGCCTGGCACACACGCTGGCAGGCAGGCAACTGCAATTAGATTACACTAGCAGACTGATGTTTCACAGTCAAAAAAGTTTTTTTTTACAAAATTTGCACTACTGTTACAACAGATATGAGTGGTGGCACTAGTTGGCAAGTGGGCCTGGCACACACGCTGGCAGGCAGGCAGGCAACTGCTATTAGATTACACTAGCAGACTGATGTTTCACAGTCAAAATTACACAGGCAAAAAAAAAAAAAAAGACTGATGTTCTAGCCCTAAAAAGGGCTTTTTGGGGTGCTGTCCTTACAGCAGAGATCAGATGAGTCCTTCAGGACTGTAGTGGACATTGAATACACTAGCCTAGCTATCAATTTCCCTATAAAATCAGCAGCAGCTACACTATCCCTCCTCTCACTAAGAATGCAGGATCAGAATGAATCTAAAATGGCTGCTGTCCAGGAGCTGGGAGGGTCTGGGAGGGAGGGTCTGCTGCTGATTGGCTGAAATGTGTCTGCAGACTGTGAGATACAGGGTCAAAGTTTACTCAATGATGACGAATAGGGGGCGGGTCGAACATCGCATATGTTTGCCTGCCGCGGCGAACGCGAACAAGCTATGCTTGCCGGGAACTATTCGCCGGCGAACAATTCGCGACAACCACTAGCTACAGGTTGATGTGACAAGGAGTCAAAAGGTGTGGGATAATTTGCCACGTGTATTGTACTTGCAGCAATGAGACAAAGTAGTTTCAGATTTTCAAAGAGAGCTTGAAGATATACAAGGTTGGTGGAGCAAGTTAGAGAATTCCAGAGAGTATGATCAGCACAAAAGTATTCTTGGAGGCATGAGAAAATATTAGTCATGACCAGTGTTCCCTCTAAGGCCAGTTTTGTGAGTAGCCCAGCAGTGAAACAGTTAATAAGGGCAATTGTCAAACACTACACAATACAGACTACAAGTTGTGGCTCCCATATTAACTGTTTTACTGCTGGGCCGCTCACAAAACTGGCCTTAGAGGGAACACTGGTCATGACCACACAAGGGCCTAGTTTCCATTAAAGTAGCAAAGTTTGGAAACTGAAGGAAAAATAAAAATTCTCCATAGACCTTAATGGAGATAAATGTTTTAACTACCAGTTTCCAAACTTTACCACCTCAATGAAAACTAGGCCAAGGTTGGTGATATATAGCAGTTCTTAGCAGAGCCCGTGGAATACTTGTACCAGAGTGTAAAGAGTGACATTGACATAAATTTGCTTGCAATAGAATTTGTAAAATATTTGCACAGATGAAAGAGTCCAAGCTTGAAACAACAATTGAAAACTGTAGAACAATTAAAAACAGGAGGAACACTGAAGGAAGTGTGGAAATTCCTTAAATTGGTCTGCCTCTGAGTTGAATCAGGTGCAAGTTAATTAGTTAAAATCTAAAAAAGGGGCGGTGGGTTCCAATAGTGAATAAGAAATAGCAACACCCAGAACAGCTTGATTGACTGTTCAAAAACCTGCAATCAAACTGCATAAAAAGCTGATCCAGGTCTTAAAAAGACAGTAAACACAGGAAAACTAGGACAAAATAAATAATGAATATCTTATTTACAATGTTTGATACAACAGTTGATGAGGGATTTTATAAGTTTGATTTTCCTTCAAATACATGTATGATATAATAAAACCAACCCAAGGTTTCTTCAGGGCACCAGAATCATGGAAAGAAGAGGACGACACAGAACAATTAAAACTCCATAGTTGGAATTCTAGTACATCCCACGAGCTTCCTCAATGTTTTAATCAAATTTAAAATATTCTAAAGATACAGGGCCTATTTATCAAGCTCCTTCAGGCTCGCTAGAAACACAAGTTATGAAGCAGCGGTCTAAAGACCACTGCTCCATAGCTTGTCCGCCTACTCTGAGGCGACGGACAGAAATCAACCTGATCGAATACGATCGGGTTGATTGACACCCCCTGCTAGCGGCCGATTGGCCGCGAATCTGCAGGGGGCGACATTGCACCCGCAGTTCACAAGAACTGCTGGTGCAATGATAAATGCCGACAGCCTATGCTGTCTGCATTTATCGATGTGCGGCAGACATGATAGGCTACATTGCACACTACATCGTATCATGTCCGCTCGCACTATAATAAATAGACCCCACAGTCTGTTCTCAGACGTTTCATAATGTTGTGAGAGTTACATATTAATTCTTTGGGAAGATTTGCAATATGATTTTTTTAGTTTATAAAAAGGTCAATTAAATGTCTTATGTATAATTTATTTCTGTGTAGCAAATGACATCATCATCAAACACCATCAGAGGCAGCATCAAATTTCCAGTCACCAAATAAATATTTTAGTGCACACTGTTGCCTTTTGTTTAATCTTTTTCCATTTACAGGTAAAAACTAGAAGTTAATATGAAAAATACACATAAGGTAAAACCTAAAACACCAGGGGAACTGCACACTTCTAAAATAATCACCAATACAGAAGAACAGATTATACAAAAAATGTGATTTAATAAGTGCACTTATTAAATCACATTTTTTGTATAATCTGTTCTTCTGTATTGGTGATTATTTTAAAAGTGTGCAGTTCCCCTGGTGTTGTTTAGGTTTTACCTTATACTGGTAATTTCCTTTTCATACTGCTTATTTTGTATGTAAATTTGTTTACCAGGTTGCACCTCTATATCTAAGCAATTTTAAACAGCATTATTTCTACATTATTTGAGTTCAGTGAACTTATTCTTTTTTGTTTCTCTTACTTAACATGAAAAATAACCGTTCAGGTATCATTGCCAAGAATCATAATATATTACATTTTTTATTGGAGAAATATATACATATAGTGGGACTTTCATGGAAACATAAAGATGAATGAGAAACATCCAATGCTGTAACATCAAGCACTAAATTGATAAATACAAAATGAACTATGAATCATTTTATGTTTAGGACTTTACATTTTGATCTTGACATTTAAACAGAAAAATTGTAAAATCTGCCTTTAAGAGGATCAAACATGTGGCCCGATGGTTTAAAGCTCCTCACTTAAGCAAGGTAATCTAAAATTATGTCAGTGCTATAAAGTCCTTGACAGAATAATCTAATGGCACGTGTTATACTTGTTAAGTAGCATAATCTACATTTCTGTATGCATACAGAAATGTAGATTACATCCTGGAAAGTGCATTTTATTGCGAATTGCCATTATTTCATACACATAGTCCTTAAATTCTGAAACAAAAAAAAAAATCAATCTAGATGATTAAAGTTGTACTTAAGGTACACATACATTTACAAAAATAAATCTGAAATCATAATTAAACAATATGTAGAGTTTCAAAGGGTTCCTTATATTTCAATTGCAAAATTAGTCTTGCCACACTGGTGAATAGGTAACAAGGTTGTTCTTTGTGTGTATTTCAGATTTGGAATAATCTACACCTGTTGGTTTTACAGTATTATCTCAGTGAACATAATCTGGTGAGTTTATTCTGAAATGCGTATTGCACTTCTTAAAGGAAATAAAAAGGTATGCCAAACTAGAAACAAATGTAAGATAAATTGCTGAAAACAATGTAATTTCTAAAAATAATAAAGCAGATAGAGGGGCACCCTCTATCTGCTTATTATTTTTAGAACCATCATACCTACTTTGTGAGGAGGAGAGCGGCCAGAATTACCATCTCTTTATTGTAAGAATTATATGACTTTACAAGTGCACAGCACCTGACCGAATTGTGACTGTTTGCCTGCCTATTTCGATTTGCCATTTATATTAACAGTTGATTGTGTGTATATTGTAAGCTAGAGCGCCCCCTGTTTTTTAAAGGATGTAATTTGATTGCATTTGCTTCAGGAAAAATCTCTTGCTAACAGTAGCTATCACTGTAGTTTTCTCTAAAAACTGTCATGTGGCCATAAATAAAAGTATACATTTTCACATTTATATATCTCAAATATGTACAACATTACTTCATATTTTCAGGGATTGTATTGACTTCACTACTAAATTACAGTCAAATTAATGTACCCATTAGAAACATTTACCATAGAAATTAAAGGTAAATCCATTCCTGATACAAAGATAGCATGCTTAAATTCAAGCATTACTAACCCTAGCTAACAATGGCCTAGTTTCCATTACTGTTGTAAACTGGTGGTAACATAATAAAACAACTCCATAAACTTGAATGAAGACACTTGACCTAGTTTCCATTGGGGTGGTAAAGCCTGGAAACTGGTGGCAACATAAAAAATCTCCATAGACTTTAATGGAGATTAATGTTTTTATCACCAGTTTCCAACATTACCTTCTCAGTGTAAACTAGGCCACTTGTTGTTACCATCAGTTTACAACTGCAACTGAAACTAGGGCCTAGCTTCCATAGTGGAGGAAAAGCTTGGAAACTGGTTGAAGCATAAAAAAATCTCCATAAACTTTAATGGAGA
The DNA here is from genome assembly GCF_027579735.1 of Bombina bombina. Classification (NCBI taxonomy): domain Eukaryota; kingdom Metazoa; phylum Chordata; class Amphibia; order Anura; family Bombinatoridae; genus Bombina; species Bombina bombina. Next base: position 67,100,807 of record NC_069506.1, read on the forward strand.
TACATGTTTTTACCATCAGTTTTCACAATTTACCACACCAATGCAAACTAGGCCAATGTATGGAATTGTTTCCATTGAGGTGGTAAGGTTGTCTATGACTAAGGCATATGCTGCCGAAACGCATTAGACTACAGTTATGCTGTCGGTCTTTCTATGACCTAAAATATTTGTATTTTACCGTTATGTTCTCCTCTGAATACAATTAGTACTGCTTACATCATGCTTGGAGGTTCACTGGTTTGTTTGGCTGTTGGACTCCATTAAAGGCTATGGAGAATTTTTATGTTACAATGGAATTGGATTCCAAAAGAATTAGCAAAAACTGGAATTGTATAAAATGTCATTAAAATAAGCACAGGCAGGCCCTAATGGTCTGACAAACAAAACCCACTGGATTGGAGAGAAATCATGCAAAATCTTTGGGCTTTTCTGAGAATTATACAGTAATTTAGGTGTCTCTCCTTCAGATACAAAACCCTGCTTAGCAAGAAAAACAGCAATCAAGGTAAAATTTGCCTTTCTAAAATTTTTTGAGCGACCTCAAAGTACTAATAAATCATCTTAGATAATCTTGCCTGACCATAGAGCTTTTGAAAATCAGGGCCTAAGGTACAAGATTTTGTATGATTTTCATACAAATATAAAAGTTGTTACAAGCATGCTGATATGCTCCAGAGCAAGAATGGTAACAATCCAGAAAATTGCATTCAGTAAGTGGAGACTAAGGGCTAACAAGCGGCGCCCGCGTTAACTTGCACTCATATTACTTAACTTTGCACTCGTCAGGTTAGCTCAACTAAAACGTTAAAGAATTTGCACCAAACACAACATGAATACAAACTAACGTGTTACACTCATATATGAGAGAGTGAGAGAGTGAGAGAGTGAGAGAGAGAGAGAGAGAGTGAGAGAGTGAGAGAGTGAGAGAGAGAGAGAAAGAGTGAGAGAGAATAACTCATTGTGTAAACTATTTACAAATCTAGACAAGTCAGAAGACTTGCTTTTCCCACAGAAACTCTCAGATTACACTGTTTCCAATGCAGCAAAGGATTCTGGGTAAGATATGCAAATGAGGTTCACAATGACGTGAGTCATATATGTGTATACATGTGTATTAATGTTTCTATGTATATATACAAATATATATAAAAACACATATACTTTGAAGCCATTTCCACTCAAATACCTGTTTTTTATTTTTATTTAATTGTAATATTAAGAGGAAGCCTCCTATTGCAAATACATATTTTTTCCTATTCATAAATGTTTATTTTAAAAAAAGCCCCTTTTTGTATTTTTTATTTAAACACATGAGATAAGGAAATTGCCTTTTTGATTGAATAGTTTGCCCAGACAGGCAAAACATTGCCTGAGCTCTACCTTAAAGGGATAGGAAAGACAAAATTATAGGGACAGCCAAATCCAATATAAACTTTCATGATACAAATAGGACATGTAATTTTAAACAACTTTCCAATTTACTTTTATCACCAATTTTGCTTTGTTCTCTTGGTATTCTTAGTTGAAAGCTAAACCTAGGAGGTTCATATGCTAATTTCTTAGACCTTGAAGGTCGCCTCTTATGTGAATGCATTTTGACAGTTTTTCACCACTAGAGGACGTTAGTTCATGTGTGTCATTATAGATAACATTGAGCTCATGCATGTGAAGTTACCTAGGAGTAAGCATAGATTGGCTAAAATGCAAGTCTGTCAAAAGAACTGAGATAAGGTACAGTTTGCCAAGGCTTAGATACAAGGTAATCACAGAGGTAAAAAGTGTAATATTATAACTGTGTTGGTTATGCAAAACTGGGGAATGGGTAATAAAGGAATGATCTATCTTTTTAAACAACAACAATTCTGGTGTTGACTGTCCCTTTAAGTATTTAGGAAATTAATCAAAATCTCAGAATGTCACACATTCTAAAGCATTTTATCTAAATCTGGAAAATTAAGTATATACTATCTAACAAAACTAACATTATACTCATTAAAATGTATAAGTTTATACAGCCATTGTGTTTCTGTCTACTATATACCTTAGATTTATATACTAAGCTGTAAATCATTATGAAGAGCAGGCACAGGGGAGACGGTGATGAAGCAGAAAGGCGAGGATGAGGGACACATTAGTTTGAAAAAACAAGTTGCTGTTATCTTTCAAGAGTTGAGCAAATGGTAACAAGGGAAAAACTGACAATGGTGAACTAAAAAGATGAAATACATTGAGGCCTGAGTAATTAGGAGGAAGCCTGTCCTGTGAACATAGTTGGATAAAAAAATACTTTTCCTTAACAGTAAATAATTGAGGACTGTTGGAAAATGAGTGCAAAATGAAGGCTAAGCAAAACACAGACGGTGAATTTCTTTTCGAGTGTAAATATTCTTCAGTTTGGAACATTTAATAGACATGGGAGTAAAAGGGACATTAAAGGGACAGTCAAGTCCAAAAAAAAATAAAATAATGCTTCAAATAGGGCATGTAATTTTAAACACCTTTCCAATTTATTTTTATCACCAATGTTGCTTCGTTCTCTTGGTATTCTTAGTTATTATTATTATTATCATTTATTTGTATAGCGCCCCCGAATTCCATAGCGCTTGGTACAGTGATAGGGGTATACTATGAAAAAGATTTGTGATAAAATACAAAACATAACAAAACTAAACATATCTAGTACAAGAGGAAGAGGGCCCTGCTCCGGAGAGCTCACAGTCTATAGGTTTAGGGTGCAGAGACATAAGGTTGGGTTAGCATGTTACATCGGTTGTATTTGCAGCAGTGAGTCAGGCAGTTCATGTATTAGTTTGGTTCGGATGCGGGATGGAGGAGAGATGGTAAGCCTCTCTGAATAGGTGGGTATTCAAGGATCGCCTGAAGCTATACAAGGTTGGAGACAGTCTAATGGAGCGGGGTAGAGAGTTCCAGAGGAGAGGAGCAGCACTTACGAAGTCTTGGAGGCGGGAGTGGGACATAGAGATAACAGGAGTGTAGAGACATAGGTCAGAGGTTGATTGAAGAAGACGGGATGGGGAATATTTCATGATGAGAGAGGAAATATAGTTGGGAGTTAGACTGTTGAGTGCTTTGTAGGCTAAGGCTAATACTTTAAATTGTATTCAGGAGTGTATGGGGAGCCCGTGTAGAGACTGGCAGAGCGGAGCAGATGATGTAGATCGTCAACTTAGGTGGATAAGTCTAGCAGAAGCATTGATAATAGATTGGAGGGAGGAGAGGCAGTGTTTTGGAAGACCATTTAGGAGTAGATTGCAATAATCAATGCGTGACAAAATGAGGGAATTAATTAGTATTTTTTTAGTTTTTTGAGTAAGGAAGGGACGAATTCTGGAAATGTTGCGTAGGTGTGAATGGCAGGATTTGGTAAGCGCTTGTATATGTAGGTTGAAAGCTAAACCTTGGAGGTTCATATGCTAATTTCTTAGACCTTGAAGGCTGCCTCTAATCTAAATGCATTTTGACCGTTTTTCACCACTAGAGGGTGTTAGTTCATGTGTTTCATATAGATAACATTGAGCTCATGCATGTAAATTTACCAAGGAGTGAGCACTGATAGGCTGAAATGCAAGTCTGTCAAAAGAACTGAAATAAGGGGGCAGTCTGCAGAGGCTTAATTACATGGTAATTACAGAGGTAAAACATGTATTATTATAACTGTGTTGATTATGCAAAACTGGGGAATGGGTAATTAAGGGATTATCTATCTTTTAAAACAACAATTCTGGTGTTGACTTTCCCTTTAAAAGGACATGAAACCCATTTTTTTTTCTTTCATGATCCAGATAGAGAATACAATTTTATACAACATTCCAATTGACTTCATTTATTTAATTTGTTTCACTCTTCAGGTATTATTTGTTGAAGAAATTTCCATGTACATGCGTGAGTCAATCACAGAAGCCATGTATGAGTAGCCCCCAATCAGCAGCTACTAAGCCTATTTAGATATGCTTAAAAAAAACTATATCAAGAGAATGAAGAAAAATAGATTGTAGAAGTAAATTGAAAAGTTGCTTAAAATTGCATGCTCTTTCTAAATCATGAAAGAAAAAAAAATGGGTTTCAAGTCCCTTTATGATTAAAATTTCAAGGTTTTTAAAAACAATTTTAAAACTTCTTTTATCAAACTCTTATTGATATCCTTTGTTATAAATGATCTAATTTCCAATAAATCATACTGAGGGGCATATTTATCAAGCCCCGTGTTTCTGGCGAGTCTTCAAGCTCACCAGAAACACAAGTTATGAAGCAGTGGTCTAAAGACCGCTGCTCCATAACCTGTCCGCCTGCTCTGAGGTGGCGGACAGACATTGCCATAAATGAACCCGATCGAATTCGATTGGGTTGATTGACACCCCCTGCTAGTGGCCGCAAATCTGCAGGGGGCGGCATTGCACTAGCAGTACACAAGAACTGCTAGTGCAATGATAAATGTAGAGAGCGTATGCTGTCGGCATTTATTGATGTGCAGCGCAATATCAGATCATGTCCGCTCGCAAAATGATAATTCGGCCCCTTAGGCTCAGGAGAGTGCATGTCTTGAGCACTATATCTAGGAATTGTATAGATATTGGCCTAGTTTCTGGTGAGGTGGTAAATTTTTGAAACTGGTGGTAACATAAAAAATCTCAATAGACTTTAATGGAGATAAATGTTTTTATCACCATTTTCCACATTGCTGCCAAATAGTGCTCAAGACACATGCATGTTCATGAGAATACCTCAGTATGCTTTTATGGAAAGAACTTAAAGGGACATGAAACCAAATTTGCTTTTTTCATGATTTAGAGAGAGCATACAATTTTAAACATTTTTCCAATTTACTGTTGTCAAATTTACTGTTGTCAATTTACTGTTGTCAAATTTACTGTTGTCAAAGTTACTGTTGTCAATTTACTGTCGTCAAATTTACTGTTGTCAAATTTACTGTTGTCAAATTTACTGTTGTCAATTTACTGTTGTCAATTTACTGTTGTCAAATTTACTGTTGTCAATTTACTGTTGTCAATTTACTGTTGTCAATTTACTGTTGTCAATTTATCTGTTGTCAAATTTACTTCTTTCTCTTGGTATCCTTTATTAAAGAAGCAGTAATGCACTTCAGGAAGCTAGATGAAAACAGTGGGTGAACAAATGACAAGACGGATAAGCAGCTAGCTCACAGTAGTGCTTTAGGTTTTCCACATAGGATACAAAGAGAAGCAAATTTGATGATAAAAGTAAATTGAAAAGTTGTTTATAATTGCAAGCTTTTTCTGAAGTTTCAATTACAGGATAACAACAGAATTATTTTTGTAATGTTTTAAAAGCTGTACTTTATCTGTATCCTTGAAATATAACTTTGACTTCTATGCCCAGTTAAAGGGATATGAAACCCAAAATATTTCTGTTGCGATGATTCAGACAGAGAATACAATATATATATATATAAAAAAAGGTCCAATTAGTTTTTATCACATTTGTTTTGTTCCAGTTCTAACTTTTGTTGAAGAGATAGCTAGGTAAGTACCTGGAAAGATACGTAGGTAGGTGCAGGGAATAGTTCTGCCATCTAGTGCTCATTCTTTTAAAACTGCTGCCACATAGGACTTCAGACACACCCACACTCCAGAGCTTATGTTACTGCTTTTTCACAAAAGATACCAAAAGACTAAAGAACATTTTATAACATGAAGTTTTAGAAGATAAAAAGGAACCCTAGGTCAGACAGTCCTGGGTTAGAATCATTCCCAGACAGCAACATTAGCTTTATGGTATCTGGTAAAATAATTTAGAGCTCTAGGAGATAAAAGTCTCTGCTGCATAATACTGTTGTCAGTATTTATGTTATTGGGTAGATCTGGGATGGTGAACACAGTGGCATGCAAAAAAACATCAATTGGCACACAGCATTCTATGCGACCCTGACTATCAATAAATGTGTTCTGAAGCTCTGGCCATAATGTAAGCAAGAACATTTTTTAGAAGATTATCATCAATTTGGGCACATTATTTTATAACAGTTTGCCATCCCTGTACATAACTAACTGCTCCTGGGCATAACTGATTGCTCCTGTACATAACCAATTATTCCTGTGCATAACTAACTGCTCCTGTATATAACTAATTGCTCCTGTGCATAACTAACTGCTCCGGTGCATAACTAACTGCTCCGGTGCATAACTAACTGCTCCTGTACATAACTAAATGCTCCTGTACAGGAGCAAATAGTTATGTAGAATAGCAGTTAGTTATGTACAGGAGCAGTTATTTATGTACAGCAGCAGTTATTTATGTACAGGAGCAGTTAGTTATGTACATGAGCAGTTAGTTATGTACAGGAGCAATTAGTTATGTAGAGGAGCAGTTAGTTATGTACAGGAACAGTTATGTACAGGAGCAGTTATGTACAGGAGTAGTTAGTTATATACAGGAGCAGTTAGTTATGTACAGGAGCAGTTAGTTATGTACAGGAGCAGTTAGTTATGTACAGGAGTAGTTAGTTATGTACAGGAGTAGTTAGTTATGTACAGGAGCAGTTAGTTATGTACAGGAGCAGTTAGTTATGTACAGGAGCAGTTAGTTACGTACAGGAGCAGTTAGTTATGTACAGGAACAGTTAGTTATGTACAGGATACATAACTAACTGATCCTACATAACTAACTGATCCTCTACATAACTAAATGTTCCTGTACATAACTAATTGTTCCTTGCGTTTTATGTTAGTTTGTGAAGTAATCACAAATGAACAGGTAGTAAAAAACATTAAAACCTGGCATGGTAATGTTTATTGATTTATGTTGCTGAAATTCACTTCTCTATTTAAGTGAAAGAAGAAAATCTTCTAATATGTTAAAGCATTTTAATATTGCACTATTGCTTGTATATAACCATTAAAGGGATTAAACACATAGTTAAATTCAGTTCAAGATCAACCATGCACTACTGGGAACTAGAACATTTTATAAGCCATTCACAAGAGACAATGGACTAGATTACGAGTTTTGCGTTAGAGGCTGTGCGGTGCTAACAAGCAGTTTTGTCTCACCGCTCACTTACCTACAGCGCTGGTATTGCGAGTTTTCAGAAACCCATTGTTAAAAAACAAGAAGTGAGCATTGAGCAAAATTGTGCTCCTTACCGCACTCCAATACCAGCGCTGCTTAAGTCAGCGGTGAGCTGGTCGTACATGCTCATGCACGATTTCCCCATAGGAATCAATGGGGAGAGCCGGCTGAAAAAAAGTCTAACACTTGCAAAAAAGCAGCGTAAAACTCCTTAACGCAGCCCCAATGATTCCTATGGGGAAACACATTTTATGTCTACACCTAACATGAACCCCGAGTCTAAACAACCCTAATTTTACACTTATTAACCACTAATATGCCACCCCCGACATCCCTGACACCTACATTATAATTATTAACCCCTAATCTGCCGCTCCGGACACCGCCGCCACCTACATTATATGTATTAACCCCTAATCTGCTGCCCCCAACATCACCGACACTTACTTACTATTTATTAACCCCTAATCTGCCGCCCCCAATGTTGCCGCAACCTACCTACATTTATTAACCCCTAATCTGATGCCCCCAACATTGCCACCACTACATTAAAGTTATTAACCCCTAAACCTAAGTCTAACCCTAGCCCCCCCCTAACTTAAATATAATTACAATAAATCTAAATAAAATTACTATCATTAACTAAATTATTCCTATTTAAAACTAAATACTTACCTATAAAATAAACCCTAAGCTAGCTACAATATAACTAATAGTTACAATGTATCTAGCTTAGGGTTTATTTTTATTTTACAGGCAAGTTTGTATTTATTTTAACTAGTTACAATAGTTATTAAATAGTTATTAACTATTTAATAACTACCTAGCTAAAATAAATACAAATTTACCTGTAAAATAAAACCTAACCTAAGTTACAATAACACCTAACACTACACTATAATAAATTAACTAAATTAAATACAATTACCTAAATTAAATTAGCTAAAGTACAAAAAAACACACTAAATTACAGAAAATTACCAAATTACAGATATTTAAACTAATTACACCTAATCTAATAGCCCTATTAAAATAAAAAAGCCCCCCCCCAAAATAAAAAAAAACCCTAGCCTAAACTAAACTACCAATAGCCCTTAAAAGGACCTTTTGCGGGGCATTGCCTCAACGTAATCAGCTCTTTTACCCGAAAAAAAATACAAACAACCCCCCCAACAGTAAAACCCACTACCCACACAACCAACCCCCCAAATAAAATACTATCTAAAAAAAACTAAGCTCCCCATTGTCTGTCCTGAAAAGGACATTTGGATGGGCATTGCCCTTAAAAGGGCAGTTAACTCTATTGCAGCCCAAAGTCCCTAACCTAAAAATAAAACCCACCCAATACACCCTTAAAAAAACCTAACACTAACCCCCTGAAGATCGACTTACCAGGAGAAGTCTTCATCCAAGCCGGGCCGAAGTCCTCAACGAAGCCGGAAGAAGTCTTCATCCAAGCCGGGCGAAGTTGTCCTCCAGACGGGCAGAAGTCTTCATCCAGATGGCATCTTTTATCTTCATCCATCCGACGCGGAGCGGGTACATCTTCAAGACATCCGACGTGGAGCATCCGCACTCCAATACCAGCGCTGCTTAAGTCAGCGGTGAGCTGGTCGTACATGCTCATGCACGATTTCCCCATAGGAATCAATGGGGAGAGCCGGCTGAAAAAAAGTCTAACACTTGCAAAAAAGCAGCGTAAAACTCCTTAACGCAGCCCCAATGATTCCTATGGGGAAACACATTTTATGTCTACACCTAACATGAACCCCGAGTCTAAACAACCCTAATTTTACACTTATTAACCACTAATATGCCACCCCGACATCCCTGACACCTACATTATAATTATTAACCCCTAATCTGCCGCTCCGGACACCGCCACCACCTACATTATATGTATTAACCCCTAATCTGCTGCCCCCAACATCACCGACACCTACTTACTATTTATTAACCCCTAATCTGCCGCCCCCAATGTTGCCGCAACCTACCTACATTTATTAACCCCTAATCTGATGCCCCCAACATCGCCACCACTACATTAAAGTTATTAACCCCTAAACCTAAGTCTAACCCTAGCCCCCCCCTAACTTAAATATAATTACAATAAATCTAAATAAAATTACTATCATTAACTAAATTATTCCTATTTAAAACTAAATACTTACCTATAAAATAAACCCTAAGCTAGCTACAATATAACTAATAGTTACAATGTATCTAGCTTAGGGTTTATTTTTATTTTACAGGCAAGTTTGTATTTATTTTAACTAGTTACAATAGTTATTAAATAGTTATTAACTATTTAATAACTACCTAGCTAAAATAAATACAAATTTACCTGTAAAATAAAACCTAACCTAAGTTACAATAACACCTAACACTACACTATAATAAATTAACTAAATTAAATACAATTACCTAAATTAAATTAGCTAAAGTACAAAAAAAAACACTAAATTACAGAAAATTACCAAATTACAGATATTTAAACTAATTACACCTAATCTAATAGCCCTATTAAAATAAAAAAGCCCCCCCAAAATAAAAAAAAACCCTAGCCTAAACTAAACTACCAATAGCCCTTAAAAGGATCTTTTGCGGGGCATTGCCTCAACGTAATCAGCTCATTTACCTGAAAAAAAATACAAACAACCCCCCCAACAGTAAAACCCACCACCCACACAACCAACCCCCCAAATAAAATACTATCTAAAAAAAAATAAGCTCCCCATTGTCTGTCCTGAAAAGGACATTTGGATGGGCATTGCCCTTAAAAGGGCAGTTAAATCTATTGCAGCCCAAAGTCCCTAACCTAAAAATAAAACCCACCCAATACACCCTTAAAAAAACCTAACACTAACCCCCTGAAGATCGACTTACCAGGAGAAGTCTTCATCCAAGCCGGGCCGAAGTCCTCAACGAAGCCGGAAGAAGTCTTCATCCAAGCCAGGCGAAGTTGTCCTCCAGACGGGCAGAAGTCTTCATCCAGATGGCATCTTTTATCTTCATCCATCCGATGCGGAGCGGGTACATCTTCAAGACATCCGACGTGGAGCATCCTCTTCATCCGGAGTCTTCTTACTGAATGAAGGTACCTTTAAGTGACGTCATTCAAGATGGCCTCCCTTAGATTCCGATTGGCTAATAGAATTCTATCAGCCAATCGGAATTAAGGTGGAAAAAATCCTATTGGCTGATGCAATCAGCCAATAGGATTGAAGTTCAATCCCATTGGCTGATCCAATCAGCCAATAGGATTGAGCTCGCATTCTATTGGCTGTTCCAATCAGACCCTCCGCGTCGGATGTCTTGAAGATGGACCCACTCCGCGTCGGATGGATGAAGATAGAACATGACGTCTGGATGAAGACCTGCCCGTCTGGAGGACCACTTCTCCCGGCTTCGTTGAGGACTACGGCCCAGTTTGGATGAAGACTTCTCCCGGTAAGTCGATCTTCAGGGGGTTAGTGTTAGGTTTTTTTAAGGGTGTATTGGGTGGGTTTTATTTTTAGGTTAGGGACTTTGGGCTGCAATAGAGCTAACTGCCCTTTTAAGAGCAATGCCCATCCAAATGCCCTTTTCAGGGCAATGTGGAGCTTAGGTTTTTTTAGATAGTTTTTTTATTTGGGGGGTTGGTTGTGTGGGTGGTGGGTTTTACTGTTGGGGGGGTTGTTTGTATTTTTTTTTCAGGTAAAAGAGCTGATTACTTTGGGGCAATGCCCCCGCAAAAGGGCTATTGGTAGTTTAGTTTATGCTAGGTTTTTATTTTTATTTTGGGGTGGCTTTTTTATTTTAATAGGGCTATTAGATTAGGTGTAATTAGTTTAAATATCTATAATGTTTATTATTTTCTGTAATTTAGTAATTTAATTTAGGTAATTTTATTTAATTTAGTTAATTTATTAATTATAGTGTAGTGTTAGGTGTTATTGTAACTTAGGTTAGGTTTTATTTTACAGGTAAATTTGTATTTATTTTAGCTAGGTAGTTATTAAATAGTTAATAACTATTTAATAACTATTGTACCTAGTTAAAATAAATACAAACTTGCCTGTAAAATAAAAATAAACCCTAAGCTAGATACAATGTAACTATTAGTTATATTGTAGATAGTTTAGGGTTTATTTTATAGGTAAGTATTTAATTTTAAATATGAATAATTTAGTTAATGATAGTAATTTTATTTAGATTTATTGTAATTATATTTGTTAGGAGGTGTTAGGGTTAGATGTAGGTTTAGGGGTTAATAACTTTAATATAGTGGCGGCGACGTTGGGGGCGGCAGATTAGGGGTTAATAAATGTAGTAGGTTGCGGCGGCAGATTAGGGGTTAATAAATAGTATGTAGGTGTCGGCAATGTTGGGGGTAGCAGATTAGGGGTTAATACATATAATGTAGGTGGCGGGGGTGTCCGGAGCGGCAGATTAGGGGTTAAAATTTTTATTTTAGTGTTTGCGATGCGGGAGAGCCTTAGTTTAGGGGTTAATAGGTAGTTTATGGGTGTTAGTGTAATTTTTAGCACTTTAGTTATGAGTTTTATGTGACGGCATTGTACCATAAAACTCTTAACTACTGACTTTTAAATGCGTTAGGACTCTTGATGGGGTAGGGTGTACCGCTCACTTTTTGGCCTCCCAGGACAGACTCGTAATACTGGCGCTATGGAAGTCCCATAGAAAAAAGACTTTACAAAGTTTACGTAAATCATTTTTCGGTAAGGCCAAAGAAGTGTGCGGTGACCCTAAACCTTCAAGACTCGTAATAGCAGCAGACGTAAAAAGGCAGCTTTTTTACCCTAATGCACAACTCATAATCTAGGCAAATGTGTGTAGCCACTAATCACCAGTTAGCTTCAAGTAGTGTAAGGCCTGGTTTCTTAACAGCCAGGACATGTCCTAGTAGCACGCCTTGACAGCCCTCCTGGAGGCCTCCACTGCGAGCTGTGACAGGCCTGCCGCTCCACACAGGCCTGTCAGAGCCAATGCACATAAAGCAGCAGTTCAGTGGGAGAACGGCGTGGGACAAGGACCAGATAAGACTGGACCTGGGCACGGCCGTTAAGTGATACCAGCCTACTGACTCCAATGAATGTATTATTTCCTTCCCCCACTTAAACCAATGCATTATATGTATATATATATATATATATATATATATATTCATCTACTCAAACAAAAATCCCATAGTCAGCGCTCAGTGCACTGGAGTGCATCATCTTAAATCAGCATATGTAAGTGTCCGCTTGATGTAACATACAGCTTGGCTCCTCTAGAGCAACATACACGTCCAGCTAAAATGTGCTTGGGCCATGAATTCACTTGTGTTAAGAACCAGTGGTGTAGGATATACGTATATACATACAGAGGATAGAAAAAGTCTACACACCCCTGTTAAAATGTCATGTTTCTGTGATCTAAAAAAATGAGACAAAGATAAATCATTTCAGAACTTTTTCCACCTTTAATGTGACCTATAAACTGTACAATTCAATTGAAAAACAAACTGAAATCTTTTAGGTACAGGGAAGAAAAATATAAAAATAAAATAATATTATTGCATAACTAATACTTTGTTGAAGCAACTTTTGATTTTATTACAGCACTCAGTCTTTTGGGGTATGAGTCTATCAGCATGGCACATTTTGACTTGGCAAGATTTGCCCACTCTTCTTTGCAAAAACACTCCAAATCTGTCAGATTGCGAGGGCATCTCCTGTGCACAGCCCTCTTCAGATAACCCCACAGATTTTCAATCGGATTCAGGTCTGGGCTCTGGCTGGGCCATTCCAAAACTTTAATCTTCTTCTGGTGAAGTCATTCCTTTGTTGATTTGGATATATGCTTTGGGTCGTTGTCATGCTGAAAGAAGAAGTTCCTCTTCATGTTCAACTTTCTAGCAGAAGCATGAAGGTTTTGTGCCAATATTGACTGGTATTTGGAACTGTTCATAATTGCGCATTTCGCCAAACAAATGGCTTTCTCAAAGGCTGACCTGACCCAGGCGAGTCTCACTGCTTAAATATCATATTACACCAATCCGGGGTGAGGATTCACACACACCCTTCAGAGTAGCCAATGCCGTATGGACTCTTTCCATTGCATTGACGCCTGTCATGTGACATACCCTAGATGACGAGGTTGGGGGGCGGGGCCAAGAGCCGATCCGCTGTATTATTAAAAGGAAATAGGCAAATGCTGGTTTCTGACAATACGATGTATACCGGTTATACGAGCAATTGTGATCTTAGATATACGTTGATAACACCCTAGTGATTCTAAGTTATGTTGTAGGCAATAGAGAGCTAATAAAAAGCAAATAAAAGACAGTCCATAATACATGCCCATGTTTCACAGAAATCTATACAGCTGTTAGGCAGACCAGGTAGCGTTTAGAAGGAGCCTCAAACATTAACTAAATCAGCCGAAGTAGAAATGTGTCTTAGAATATGTATCATAATTGGCATGCATGTTTACCAACATTGGGCAAAAGCGAGTAACATTTAGGAAAAGTCAAGATAATCCTCATTGGTAATGGCATCATCGCAAATAATATTAAATCTATTATTATGAAAAATAATAAGATTCTCCAATTAGTTATGTTATTATATTATTCTAAAGAAGTACCCGCTCATAAGAGGATATTAAGTGTATAGTGATGGATTACCTGACACATAAATATACAGGCAGGTAAACCAGTGCACGGAACCCACAAAATAAGTATTATTGAAAATACCCGGTCTCCTCTGTTTTTGCTCTGTTCTTACAAGAGACGCTGTGCTGGATTTCCCTGCTTCTATTACAGGCTTGTATATGCTTAACTAACACGCAATGCTTTTACACTTGCTACCTCGACTAATGGACTATTCTACATAAGGTTCCGTTATACATTTCTCACAATTGACTGTGCTTACTAATATCTCTGGCTGGTTTTTGGATCATACAACTTTCTACTTGCAAGACATCTGCTTACAACTTTGCTTTGTTTTCTCTAACTATCGCCTAGATTTAGAGTTCTGTGGCCAAAGGGGTGCGTAGCTAACGCTGGCTTTTTTCTGGCCGCACCTTTTAAATACAGCTGGTATTGAGAGTTCACAGAATGGCTGCGTTAGGCTCCAAAAAAGGAGCGTAGAGCATATTTAATGCAACTTCAACTCTCGATACCAGCGTTGCTTACGGACGCGGCCAGCTTCAAAAACGTGCTTGTGCACGATTCCCCCATAGAAAACAATGGGGCTGTTTGAGCTGAAAAAAAACCTAACACCTGCAAAAAAGCAGCATTCAGCTCCTAACGCAGCCCCATTGTTTGCTATGGGGAAACACTTCCTACGTCTGCACCTAACACTCTAACATGTACCCCGAGTCTAAACACCCCTAACCTTACACTTATTAACCCCTATCCTGCCGCCCCCGCTATCACTGACCCCTTCATATTATTTTTAACCCCTAATCTGCCGCTCCGTAAGCCGCCGCTACTTACATTATCCCTATGTACCCCTAATCTGCTGCCCCTAACATCGCCGACCCCTATATTATATTTATTAACCCCTAATCTGCCCCCCACAACGTCGCCTCCACCTGCCTACACTTATTAACCCCTAATCTGCCGAGCGGACCGCACCGCTATTATAATAAAGTTATTAACCCCTAATCCGCCTCACTAACCCTATAATAAATAGTATTAACCCCTAATCTGCCCTCCCTAACATCGCCAACACCTAACTTCAAACATTAACCTCTAATCTGCCGACTGGAGCTCACCGCTATTCTAATAAATGTATTAACCCATAAAGCTAAGTCTAACCCTAAAACTAACACCCCCCTAAGTTAAATATAATTTAAATCTAACAAAATAAATTAACTCTTATTAAATAAATTATTCCTATTTAAAGCTAAATACTTACCTGTAAAATAAATCCTAATATAGCTACAATATAAATTATAATTATATTATAGCTATTTTTGGATTTATATTTATTTTACAGGTAACTTTGTATTTATTTTAACCAGGTACAATAGCTATTAAATAGTTAAGAACTATTTAATAGCTAAAATAGTTAAAATAATTACAAAATTACCTGTAAAATAAATCCTAACCTAAGTTACAATTAAACCTAACACTACATTATCAATAAATAAATTAAATAAACTACCTACAATTATCTACAATTAAACCTAACACTACACTATCAATAAATTATTTAAATAAAATACCTACAATTACCTACAATTAAACCTAACACTACACTATCAATACATTAATTAAATACAATATCTACAAATAAATACAATGAAATAAACTAAAGTACAAAAAATAAAAAAGAACTAAGTTACAAAAAATAAAAAAATATTTACAAACATCAGAACAATATTACAACAATTTTAAACTAATTACACCTACTCTAAGCCCCCTAATAAAATAACAAAGACCCCCAAAATAAAAAAATGCCCTACCCTATTCTAAATTACTAAAGTTCAAAGCTCTTTTACCTTACCAGCCCTGAACAGGGCCCTTTGCGGGGCATGCCCCAAAGAATTCAGCTCTTTTGCCTGTAAAAAAAAACATACAATACCCCCCCAACATTACAACCCACCACCCACATACCCCTAATCTAACCCAAACCCCCCATAAATAAACCTAACACTAAGCCCCTGAAGATCTTCCTACCTTATCTTCACCATATCAGGTTCACCGATCGATCCTGAAGAGCTCCTCCTATGTCTTGATCCAAGCCCAAGCGGGGGGCTGAAGATGTCCGTGATCCGGCTGAAGTCTTCATCCAAGCGGGAGCTGAAGAGGTCCATGATCCGGCTATAGTCTTCATCCAAGCGGGAGCTGAAGAGGTCCATGATCCGGCTGAAGTCTTCTATCAGCCAATCAGATTGAGCTCGCATTCTATTGGCTGATCGGAACAGCCAATAGAATGCGAGCTCAATCTGATTGGCTGATTGAATCAGCCATTCGGATTGAACTTGATTCTGATTGGCTGATTCCATCAGCCAATCAGAATTTTCCTACCTTAATTCCGATTGGCTGATAGAATCCTATCAGCCAATCGGAATTCGAGGGACGCCATCTTGGATGACGTCCCTTAAAGGAACCGTCATTCGTCAGGAAGTCGTCGGAAGAAGAAGAAGGGTCCGCGGTGGAGGTCTTCAAGATGGAGCCGGTCTTCATCGGATGAAGATAGAAGATGCCGCTTGGATCAAGATGGTTGCCGGTCCGGATCGCCTCTTCTTCCCGGATAGGATGAAGACTTTGGAGCCTCTTCTGGACCTCTTCAGTCGCCGGATGATGGATGTCTAGCCCCCGCTTGGGCTTGGATGAAGATTTTGGAGCCAGGACGGATCGGTGTGATACCCGGCGAGGTGAAGACAAGGTAGGAAGATCTTCAGGGGCTTAGTGTTAGGTTTATTTAAGGGGGGTTTGGGTTAGATTAGGGGTATGTGGGTGGTGGGTTGTAATGTTGGGGGGGGTATTGTATGTTTTTTTTTTACAGGCAAAAGAGCTGAATTCTTTGGGGCATGCCTGGCAAAGGGCCCTGTTCAGGGCTGGTAAGGTAAAAGAGCTTTGAACTTTTGTAATTTAGAATAGGGTAGGGCATTTTTTTATTTTGGGGGGCTTTGTTATTTTATTAGGGGACTTAGAGTAGGTGTAATTAGTTTAAAATTGTTGTCATTTTTTTCTAATGTTTGTAAATATTTTTTTATTTTTTGTAACTTAGTTATTTTTTATTTTTTGTAACTTAGTTATTTTTTATTTTTTGTACTTTAGTTAGTTTATTTAATTGTATTTATTTGTAGGAATTGTATTTAATTTATTTATTGCTAGTGTAGTGTTAGGTTTAATTGTAGATAATTGTAGGTAGTTTATTTAATTAATTTATTGATAGTGTAGTGTTAGGTTTAATTGTAACTTAGGTTAGGATTTATTTTACAGGTAATTTTGTAATTATTTTAACTATTTTAGCTATTAAATAGTTCGTAACTATTTAATAGCTATTGTACCTGGTTAAAATAAATACAAAGTTGTCTGTAAAATAAATATAAATCCTAAAATAGCTATAATATAATTATAATTTATGTTGTAGCTATATTAGGGTTTATTTTACAGGTAAGTATTTAGATTTAAATAGGAATAATTTATTTAATAAGAGTTAATTTATTTTGTTAGAATAAAATTATATTTAACTTAGGGGGGTGTTAGGGTTAGGGTTAAAATTAGCTTTAGGGGTTAAAAAATTTATTAGAGTAGTGGTGAGCTCCGATCGGCAGATTAGGGGTTAATACTAAAAGTTAGGTGTCAGTGATGTTAGGGAGGGCATATTAGGGGTTAATACTATTTATTATAGGGTTATTGAGGCGGGAGTGAGGCGGATTAGGGGTTAATAACTTTATTATAGTAGCGGTGCAGTCCGCTCGGCAGATTAGGGGTTAATAAGTGTAGGCAGATGGAGGCGACGTTGAGGGGGGCAGATTAGGGGTTAATAAATATAATATAGGGGTCGGCGGTGTTAGGGGCAGCAGATTAGGGGTACATAGGGATAACGTAGTTGGCGGCAGTGTACGGAGCGGAAGATTAGGGGTTAAAAATTTAATCGAGTGGCGGCGATGTGGGGGGACCTCGGTTTAGGGGTACATAGGTAGTTTATGGGTGTTAGTGTACTTTAGAGCACAGTAGTTAAGAGCTTTATAAACCGGCGTTAGCCCAGAAAGCTCTTAACTACTGACTTTTTTTCTGCGGCTGGAGTTTTGTCGTTAGATTTCTAACGCTCACTTCAGCCACGACTCTAAATACCGGAGTTAGAAAGATCCCATTGAAAAGATAGGATACGCAATTGACGTAAGGGGATCTGCGGTATGGAAAAGTCGCGGCTGGAAAGTGAGCGTTAGACCCTTTCCTGACTGACTCCAAATACCGGCGGTAGCCTAAAACCAGCGTTAGGAGCCTCTAACGCTGGTTTTGACGGCTACCGCCAAACTCTAAATCTAGGCCTAAGAGACTTGGTATTAATATATCATTGCTTTTGCATCCAAGCTGGACTTTTATTTAACTTATATTTAGGTTGTATTCAATCTGGTTATCTGTGATCACAGTGTGCAGTTATTTGTGCCTATTATAATTTTTCTGCTACTTTATGTGGAGTTTATGTTATATAGTCCGTATATACCGGTATATTACTTATGGCCATTATCTCCCTAGTTTTTTAGGATTACTCATTACAGTTGGTGAATTAACCTATAAGAATTTGACTTAATGTTTGTTTATTTCAATAAATAATTGTATTTCTTTGATTCAGATCCAGTGGCTCATTGTGGCTTTTTTACACAGCTTTTCAACTATTTACTAGAGGTGTATTAATAGTTTGGTGCTGGATTAACCCATCTTCTTTATTTCTTATATATATAATTATTATATTATTCGTATAGATATGTTTATTCTTGATCAGCCCTATAGTTATCAGTACTACATATTTTACAACAAGCAGTACGTGGGGCTCAAAGTATCTTAAACACATAAACACAGTCATGAAATTGGAGTGTTGCCAGTGAAATAGTCGTCATGATCTTATGATTGCGATCTGACACGAGTTAAGTTCTATAGTCTGTTTTGTGTAGTTCCTTATTGATACAAAGAGAAGAAGAAAGGTTTTATGGTATATACAAAATATATATGAGTTATCATTTTGAACACTTATATATGGCAACGAATAAACTTCATTAATAGAAAGTACCGATGAGGTAGCATTCTTTATCCAAAAGCCAAATGTAGTTATATATGAATACATTGAAGGTCTTTATTGATTTAATTAGTTAGATTATGTAATTCTCATATTGTTACATTAGTGAAAATTATGTACGTTCCAAGAGCTCGATTCCAAATATACTGAGACACAAGATATTAGGGAGTCTGCTGATGTTATTCTTCAAATTCTTTTAAAAAGGTTTTTAATATATAATATGGTTAGTATGATCACACTAAATATATATATTTGTGTCTACACAAATTAGGAGAATAAAAGTTGTTATTCATGTTAAATAATATGAAGATAGTGTTATAAAGCTCCTATGACATATGACAGGTCACCATTGTAAATTCTCTGGACCATATAATTTAGAAGAACGTGTCAGATTACATCAGAGAAAGAAAATGACTTTTTGTCCTGAATTGATCTGAAAATTTACTATACATAGGTATATACATGTTATAAAAATGAATTGTAACCGTCTTGTTTATTAAGACCCTGCACATTTATACTTCGGCTGATTTAGTTAATGTTTGAGGCTCCTTCTAAACGCTACCCGGTCTGCCTAACAGCTGTATAGATTTCTGTGAAACATGGGCATGTATTATGGACCGTCTTTTATTTGCTTTTTATTAGCTCTCTATTGCCTACAACATAACTTAGAATCACTAGGGTGTTATCAACGTATATCTAAGATCATAATTGCCTGTATAACCGGTATACATTGTCTTGTCAGAAACCAGCATTTGCCTATTTCCTTTTAATAATACAGCGGATCGGCTCTTGGCCCCGTCCCCCAACCTCGTCATCTAGGGTATGTCACATGACAGACGTCAATCCAATGGAAAGAGGCCATACGGCATTGGTTACTCTGAGGGGTGTGTGTGTGAATCCTCACCCCGGATTGGTGTAATATGATATTTAAGCAGTGCGGCTCGCCTGGGTTGGGTCAGCCTTTGAGAAAGCCATTTGTTTGGCGAAATGCGCATCAGGCGCTAGTTCTGAAAGCTCTTGCTTGCTTTAATGTGTGTTGGTTAACCTTATGGTTATATTGATATTAGGACTTTCTGTGCATTATGATACAATGATATCAGACTCCTTATTCGTAACCTGTACTATTGATTCATAGCTGGGACTCTGACAGGGTTTGCACCACTCCAGCATTGCACTAGCGATAGGTAACTTGTTTTGAGGTCAATCTTTTGTTAAGATTAGTATACCAGTTCAATCCGCGTGCATTTTTGGGTGCTTCCTTGCCAGATAAACCCACATTCCTATTAACAACACACTATATGGTTGATACCTGGGCATGATTGCTTTCCTTTTGTTTCATGACAATTTTAATTGTTTTTATATACACACACCAGTAGTGTTCTTTGATTGTTTAATTAATTCTTTATTAAATGTTAAGTTTTATTACTAACTGGCTCCAACCAAACCTCACTGTTGTTTTACATGGTCTGCATACATTATATAGTACTAACTGAGTGCTCTGGAATATCCATTTTTTCTTCTTCTTTTTGGTTATATATGATAGGATAGTGAGCACCCCCCATACTAATATAGAATATGGGATTGATTCCCAATAATACATAGCCAATATCCTTTTGCCTGTGTATGATATTTTTGAATTATTTGGGGATATATAAGAATCTTTTTATTTTTCCTTTTCTGTTTTTTGCACTTTAAATGATGGCAGGTGTATGCTGACTCCTATTTAACATGATTTTGAATGTGATTGCTTAATTCTGAACACAGCTACACACTTATGCAACCACATTATTTTAGTTTTTTTGTTTTCTTCCCTCCACCTAAAAGATTTCAGTTTGATTTTTAATTGAGTTGTACAGTTTATAGGTCACATTAAAGGTGGAAGAAGTTCTAAAATGATTTATCTTTGTCTCATTTTTTTACATCTATACATATACTATTACATATATATATATATATGTGTGTGTGTGTGTATATATATCATCAGGACAATGAATATTGACTTCTGAGTGTTTGTGCATTTAAAGCACGCTGTATAGCGATTATATTCATTGTCCTGATGAAGGCCCAGGTGTGGGTCGAAACGTTGACATCACAATGACTTTTTGAAATGGAAAATAAAAATTGATTATTTTTGGTTGCTTGAAAGCCTGTGAGTGCCCTCCATTTTCTGGACATATCTATTATTTGAGGGTAGCTCCCGGTCTATTATTACATTGTTGCGGATGGAGTGCTAGGCTACCGGCTAAAAAGTATATATATAAATATATATGAATACAGATATTAGGCTCCACACTAAAAATGAATCAATGATGAAATGCAAAAATGTGCAAAAATAAGAAGATATTTTAATGTTCACAGAGAAG
This sequence comes from Bombina bombina, assembly GCF_027579735.1. NCBI lineage: Eukaryota > Metazoa > Chordata > Amphibia > Anura > Bombinatoridae > Bombina > Bombina bombina. Next base: position 67,121,982 of record NC_069506.1, read on the forward strand.
AAAATAATAACAAAAAAAATAGTTGCATACACCAAATCAATACCACAAACATCCATACAACCATACATACCAACTGGGCGTCCCCAGTTAGCAAAAAAGCACTCCCAGGTTATATATGCAAAACCATGGGAAAATCTGTACAGGATACAAATACTTTTAAGGCAGTTCATGCACTATAAGCAGTTCATGCAAATGGCAAAGAAAGCAATGGTTAGGTAGCTGGCAATTGCAGAGATGAAAGATGCAGCAAAGAATCACAGATGAAGCAGTTCATGCACTTTAGAAAGTTCATACATCCCATAGATGTTAAACGTTATTAGGATAACACGTGATCTCAAGTATCACCAAGATGTAATAAAGTGTTTCCTTTTTTATATAGACTTTGTTGCCATATGTATGTTAACTTTGAAGATGTGTAATATTGCCACTCCGGCACTCAAGGACAAAAGTCCGCCGTGAGGAAAAGAGACTGTGCAAATGTAGCGCTCTCAGAGCGATCTCACCCAGACCGTAAGCGTCCGTATCACAACAGAGAGTGTCCGTATCACAGGTAGCAGTGGTGATTCAAGTTGTGCTCTGCATCAATCAAAGTGTCGGCAACCCAATGCAGCATGTGAGTATCCAACTCTCTCGAGCACTTATTACTTTTCATTGATATTTAAGTATATATATTTACTTGTTAGTGCTTATCCTCCGATCTGATATACTCGAGCACTTATTACTTTTCATTGATATTTAAGTAAATATATTTACTTGTTAGTGCTTATCCTCCGATCTGATATACTCGAGCACTTATTACTTTTCATTGATATTTAAGTATATATATTTACTTGTTAGTGCTTATCCTCCGATCTGATATACTAGAGCACTTATTACTTTTCATTGATATTTAAGTATATATATTTACTTGTTAGTGCTTATCCTCCGATCTGATATACTAGAGCACTTATTACTTTTCATTGATATTTAAGTATATATATTTACTTGTTAGTGCTTATCCTCCGATCTGATATACTAGAGCACTTATTACTTTTCATTGATATTTAAGTATATATATTTACTTGTTAGTGCTTATCCTCCGATCTGATATACTCGAGCACTTATTACTTTTCATTGATATTTAAGTATATATATTTACTTGTTAGTGCTTATCCTCCGATCTGATATACTAGAGCACTTATTACTTTTCATTGATATTTAAGTATATATATTTACTTGTTAGTGCTTATCCTCCGATCTGATATACTAGAGCACTTATTACTTTTCATTGATATTTAAGTATATATATTTACTTGTTAGTGCTTACCCTCCGATCTGATATACTCGAGCACTTATTACTTTTCATTGATATTTAAGTATATATATTTACTTGTTAGTGCTTATCCTCCGATCTGATATACTCGAGCACTTATTACTTTTCATTGATATTTAAGTATATATATTTACTTGTTAGTGCTTATCCTCCGATCTGATATACTCGAGCACTTATTACTTTTCATTGATATTTAAGTATATATATTTACTTGTTAGTGCGTATCCTCCGATCTGATATACTCGAGCACTTATTACTTTTCATTGATATTTAAGCATATATATTTACTTGTTAGTGCTTATCCTCCGATCTGATATATCCACTCCATATTTGCTTGATAACTGTGGACGCCTAGTTTGTATGTATGGTTGTATGGATGTTTGTGGTATTGTGATTTGGTGTATGCAACTATTTTTTTGTTATTATTTTCTTCTCTGTGAACATTAAAATATCTTCTTATATTTGCACATTTTGCATTTCATCATTGATTCATTTTTAGTGCGGAGCCTAATATCTGTATTCATAATATTTCCTGGTGTTATTGGTAGTAGCACACCATAGTCTCGAGCACTTATTACTTTTCATTGATATTTAAGTATATATATTTACTTGTTAGTGCTTATCCTCTGATATATATATATATATATATATATATATATATATATATATATATATATATATATATATAAAATAAAAAAGTTAATTCCCAAAAGTTGATGTGATAAAAGTTTATACTTTATTGATCCATAATTCCATTAAAAAAATGACATTAATAAACACATGGTGAAAAAAGAGAACAGGTTTTACGCATTTTGGCATAAGCCGTATTCATAAACCTGTGGATGCTGCTGTGATTCAAGTTTAAAAAGCATGTTACGAAAATTCATTGGTTAGTGTCAACACACCTCCAAAATCATTAATCAATTTCCACACAAGATATGCATGCTGAGCTGAATATACAAAGAAATTAATATATACTACAACTACAAATTAATATATATTTACATATTTATACTGGGGTTATAATTTAAGAATGAATACAACGGTCATGAGAAATATTATTAATACAAGAAACGCATTGGAAATTCAGAAAATACGCCGATAAATATTTTTTCAAGCATAAGCGAACTTAAGAAAACTTGATAATAGCTTGTTACCCTTTCAAAGGATGCTCTATGTATAACAAATATACACATGACGAACACTCTACTCTATATAGTTAGTAAAGCACAGTTTTAACCAAACAATATATACAATCACATGTAAATAAACATAGTATACAAAGAGATAGAATTTCAGTTGTAACAGTAATAAATATTAAAGATTAGGATATATACTGTATATATATATATATATATATATATATATATATATATATATATAAAATCCATTTTTGTGATGATCTTTTCCAATCAGTGTATCCCTACTAGTGATGTCGCGAACATAAAAATTTGGGTTTGCGAACGGCGAACGCGAACTTCCAAACTGTTCGCAAACAGGCGAACCGGGCGAACCGCCATAGACTTCAATAGGCAGGCAAATTTTAAAACCCACAGGGACTCTTTATGGCCACAATAGTGATGGAAAAGTTGTTTCAAGGGGACTAACACCTGGACTGTGGCATGCCGGAGGGGGATCCATGGCAAAACTCCCATGGAAAATTACATAGTTGATGCAGAGTCTGGTTTTAATCCATAAAGGGCATAAATGACCTAACATTCTTAAATTATTTGGAATAACGTGCTTTAAAACATCAGGTATGATGTTGTATCGATCAGGTAGTGTAAGGGTTACGCCCGCTTCACAGTGACAGACCAAACTCCCAGTTTAAAGGGACAGTCTACACCAGAATTTTTATTGTTTTAATAGATAGATAATCCCTTTATTACCCATTTCCCAGTTTTGCATAACTAACACATTTATAATAATATACTTTTAACCTCTGTGATTATCTTGTATCTAAGCCTCTGCAAACTGCGCCTTTTTTCAGTTCTTTTATATGAAATATGTGAACTAACACCCTCTAGTGGTGAAAAACTGTTAAAATGCAATCTGAAAGAGGTGGGCTTCAAGGTCTAAGAAATTAGCATATGAACCTCCTAGGTTAAACTTTTAACTAAGAATACCAAGAGAACAAAGCAAAATTGGTGATAAAAGTAAGGGGTGACACTGTGCCCTGGCAGGCACTGAAACGCACACGTGTGAAGGAAACTGACTGCTATTATTTAACACAGTCAAAAAAGTGTTTTTTTTTTTTAAATCTACATTACTGTTACACCAGATATGAGTTGCACTGGGGTGAAACTGTGCCCTGGCAGGCAGGCACTGAAACGCACATGTGTGAAGGAAACTGACTGCTATTATTTAACACAGTCAACAAAGTCTTGTTTTTTTTAAAATCTACACTACTTTTACACCAGATATGAGTGGTGGCACTGGGCAAGTGGGCACAGTATACGCTGTGAGCCTGACATACACGCTGGCAGGCAGGCAACTGCAATTAGATTACACAGGACAAAAAAAAGCAGACTGATGTTCTAGCCCTAAAAAGGGCTTTTTGGGGTGCTGTCCTTACAGCACAGATCAGATGAGTCCTTCAGGACTGTAGTGGACACTGAATATACTAGCCTAGCTATCCATTTCCCTATTAAATCAGCAGCAGCTGCACTGTCCCTCCTCTCTCTAAGAATGCCATACTGCTTTGAGTGGTCAGTGCATGCAATGAGGTAAATGACGTAATTCGTTGAGCAGTTCACACAACCTTTGGTAAGAAATGTTTCTTGTGAGTAGCAAGAGTAAAAATCCTTGCCCTCAAACAAAATCACATGCCTTACATTATATATATATATATACACACACACACACACACACACACACACACATATATATATATATATATATATATATATACACACACATATATATATATATATATATATATATATATATATATATATATATATATATATATATATATATATATATAAATAAATAAATCCATATGGTTTGGCACACCTTACAAAATTATTTTTATTTCTTCTTAGGGATGCAGCCAACAAAACAAAATAATTACACAAAACTGAATATTGACGCACATCCACTTTTACTTTATCAAAACATTTTAAATATTAGGTTATTTTTGCAATGTTTAAAATGTTTTGATAAAGTAAAAGTGGATGTGTGCCAATATTCTGTTGTGTGTATATATATACAGGGAGTGCAGAATTATTAGGCAAATGAGTATTTTGACCACATCATCCTCTTTATGCATGGTGTCTTATTCCAAGCTGTATAGGCTTGAAAGCCTACTACCAATTAAGCATATTAGGTGATGTGCATCTCTGTAATGAGAAGGGGTGTGGTCTAATGACATCAACACCCTATATCAGGTGTGCATAATTATTAGGCAACTTCCTTTCCTTTGGCAAAATGGGTCAAAAGAAGGACTTGACAGGCTCAGAAAAGTCAAAAATAGTGAGATATCTTGCAGAGGAATGCAGCACTCTTAAAATTGCAAAGCTTCTGAAGCGTGATCATCGAACAATCAAGCGTTTCATTCAAAATAGTCAACAGGGTCGCAAGAAGCATGTGGAAAAACCAAGGCGCAAAATAACTGCCCATGAACTGAGAAAAGTCAAGCGTGCAGCTGCCAAGATGCCACTTGCCACCAGTTTGGCCATATTTCAGAGCTGCAACATCACTGGAGTGCCCAAAAGCACAAGGTGTGCAATACTCAGAGACATGGCCAAGGTAAGAAAGGCTGAAAGACGACCACCACTGAACAAGACACACAAGCTGAAATGTCAAGACTGGGCCAAGAAATATCTCAAGACTGATTTTTCTAAGGTTTTATGGACTGATGAAATGAGAGTGAGTCTTGATGGACCAGATGGATGGGCCCGTGGCTGGATTGGTAAAGGGCAGAGAGCTCCAGTCCGACTCAGACGCCAGCAAGGTGGAGGTGGAGTACTGGTTTGGGCTGGTATCATCAAAGATGAGCTTGCGAGGCCTTTTCGGGTTGAGGATGGAGTCAAGCTCAACTCCCAGTCCTACTGCCAGTTTCTGGAAGACACCTTCTTCAAGCAGTGGTACAGGAAGAAGTCTGCATCCTTCAAGAAAAACATGATTTTCATGCAGGACAATGCTCCATCACACGCGTCCAAGTACTCCACAGCGTGGCTGGCAAGAAAGGGTATAAAAGAAGAAAATCTAATGACATGGCCTCCTTGTTCACCTGATCTGAACCCCATTGAGAACCTGTGGTCCATCATCAAATGTGAGATTTACAAGGAGGGAAAACAGTACACCTCTCTGAACAGTGTCTGGGAGGCTGTGGTTGCTGCTGCATGCAATGTTGATGGTGAACAGATCAAAACACTGACAGAATCCATGGATGGCAGGATTTTGAGTGTCCTTGCAAAGAAAGGTGGCTATATTGGTCACTGATTTGTTTTTGTTTTGTTTTTGAATGTCAGAAATGTATATTTGTGAATGTTGAGATGTTATATTGGTTTCACTGGTAAAAATAAATAATTGAAATGGGTATATATTTGTTTTTTGTTAAGTTCCCTAATAATTATGCACAGTAATAGTCACCTGCACACACAGATATCCCCCTAAAATAGCTATAACTAAAAACAAACTAAAAACTACTTCCAAAACTATTCAGCTTTGATATTAATGATTTTTTTGGGTTCATTGAGAACATGGTTGTTGTTCAATAATAAAATTAATCCTCAAAAATACAACTTGCCTAATAATTCTGCACTCCCTGTATATATATACACACAAAACACAGAACGGGACTGCACTCTCAGACTAGACTGGGTACACATCGCATGACCCTGTAACATGCTCAGCCCTGGGTGCTATAGCACTCCCAGGGAGCTGTGCTGTCTCCAGAGACACGGGCAGTTAGCCACAGACAAGCCTGGGTGAAAGGCCCATCGGGAAAATTACAAAATAAATAAATTAATACAACACACAGAGAAAGCTCAGCACTCGCTTACAAGCTCTCGGCTAAGATTAGAAGCAAAACTGGAAAAGTTACCGCATCTGGCCAAATGGGACAAGCCCAGGTACCACGTCAAGGTCTCTTCCAAAACCTGGGTCCCTAATACAGCCATACAAATGCAAGCTCTCAATCAAACAAACTGGGAACAAGTCAGGGTTCACAGACTTATGTAATCACCCTAGACATATACAAAACACGGAAGGGGACTATACTCTCAGACTGGACTGGGTACACATCCCATGACCCTACAATATGCTCAGCCATGGATGCTATAGCACTCTCAGGAAGCTGTGCTGTCTCCAGAGTCCAAATAGGACAAGCCCAGGTACCACGTTAAGGTCTCTTCAAAGACGTGGTACCTGGGCTTGTCTCATTTGGCCAGATGCAGTAACTAACTCTTCCAGTTTTGCTTTTAATCTTAGCTGAGAGCTTGTAAGCGAGTGCTGGACTTTTTCTGTGTGTTGTATTAATTTATTTTGTAATTTTCCCTATGGGCCTTGCATCCAGACCTGTCTGGGGTTAACTGCCTGTGACTCTGGGGACAGCACAGCTTCCTGTGAGTGTCATTGAGCACCCAGGGCTGAGCATGTTGCAGGGTCATGGGATGTGTACCCAGTCCAGTCTCAGAGTGCAGTCCCCTTCTGTGTTTTGTATATGTCTAGGGTGAATACATAAGTCTGTGAACCCTGACTTGTTCCCAGTTTGTTTGATTGAGAGCTTGCATTTGTATGGCTGTATTAGGGACCCAGGCTTTGGAAGTGACCTTCATGTGGTACCTGGGCTTGTCCTGTTTGGCCAGATGCGGTAACTAACTCTTCCAGTTTTGCTTTTAATCTTAGCTGAGAGCTTGTAAGCGAGTTTTGGATTTTCTCTGTGTGTTATATATATTCTTTTCAACAAAAAATTCCAAGAGAACAAAATAAATTAGATAATAGAAGTAAATTTAAATGTATTGTAAAAGTAGACACGTGCACTAATATTCTGTGAATTAAGTTTACTAGAATATTTGTTGCACATGCGGTTCGGTATTCGTTTCTTTTAAAAGGAAATGAATACTGAATATTTGTAGAACATTTACATTTGTTTTCATTAATATAATGTAAATGTTAAAAATCTACAGGTTCCCCTGTAGCTTTATTCTTACCTTCAGCACGCTCGAGAGTTGCGCTAACTCCCTGCTCTTCTACACAGAGCACCAGCGGCTCCCAGGACCTACAATAAAGGACCTTCTCCTTTAGTGCAGGCCCTGGAAACCTCCGCTCTAAGCCTCCTATTAGTGCGGCCGGGGGTCTGTGGAGAAGAGGAGGGGTTAGATTGGCTCCCCAGTGCACTTAAGGTAATTTTTAACTATTTAAAGGAAACTAAAGAATACTGATGAATTTGTCATTATTCATTTGTTGGCTTTAAATTTTGTGCTGCATTCAGTCAGATATTCGTTTCGTGAAAACGAGCCCAATATTCATGTTTTGTTAAAGGGATAGTAAAATCCCAAATAAACTTTCATGATTCAGATAGGACATGCAATTTTAAACAACTTTCAAATTTTCTTTTATCCTCAATTTTGCTTTGTTCTCTTGTTGTTCTTAGTTGAAAGCTAAACTTAGGTAGGCTCATATACTAATTTCTAAGCCCTCGAAGGCCGCCTCTTAGCTGAATGCATTTGACAGTTTTTCACAGCTAGAGGGCGCTAGTTCATGTGTTTCATATAGATAACAATGTGCTCACATACGTGAAATTATTTAAAGGGACAGTCTACACCAGAATTTTTATTGTTTAAAAAGATAGATAATACCTTTATTACCCATTACCCAGTTTTGCATAACCAACACAGTTATATTAATGCACGTATTACCTCTGTGATTAACTTGTATCTAAACCTCTGCAGACTGCCGCCTTATCTTAGTGCTTTTGACAGACATGCAGTTTAACCAATCAGTGAAGACTCCTAAAGTGATGGTAAATCTGAGCATTTAAAAACGATAGGATTTACCATTACTAAAAATAATGTTGAGTTTAATTGATCATTTATTTTAAAAAAGGGTGCTAAACTCACCTTGTCTGTGCAGCGGCTGCTCGCTGAAGTCCCGTAGAACAGTGCTCTCCTACCAATGAGGTGACATTTCCACCTCTAATACTGTCAGATGACACACAGGGCTATTGGTTTAGAGCTAGAGATATCACCTCACTGGTAGAAGAGCGCTGTGCCATGGGTGGCCGGAGGTTTGGACTTTAGTGTTTGGCCCCGGCGCAGACAATTTGAGTTTAGCACCCTTTTTTAAATAAATGATCAATGAAACTCAACAGTATTTTTAGTGATGGCAATTCCTAGCGTTTTTTAAATGCTCAGATTTACTATCTCTTTAATATTACAGCTAAAAGTATTTAAATATGCTCCATTATTGTTAAAGGAATACTAAACCCAAATTTTGAGCAACTTTCTATTTTACTCCAACTATTACATTTTCTTCTTTCTCTTGCTATCTTTATTTAAAAAGCAGTAATTTAAAGCTTAGGAGTCAGCCCATTTTAGGTTCAGAACCCTGGATAGCACTTGCTTATTGGTTGCTACATATAGCAAATCAGTAAGCAAGCATAACCCAGTTTCTCAACCAAAAATAGGCTGGCTCTTAAGCTTTACATTCCTGCTCTTTAAATAAAGATAGCACGAGAAATAAGAAAAATTGATATTACAAAAATGTGTTCAAAACAATAAGACATCTACTAATGGAAAAAAGTTGTCTGCTAGTACAGCCAATACTAGGAAGTCAGCAAAGACACTTTTAAAGTTTTATCCAGAAGTCACTTATTCTAGGTCAGCCACAAGTATTTTATGGAGAAGTAATTTATTCAAGCTCATCCACAAGTCAACTATAACAAAATTGCTGTCTTTATCTACGAAGAGATTTCCTTGTACAGCGCAACATTGTTATGTCTTTTCACTGTTTTCCTGAAGCAATCAATGATAATGTGACCTTAAGTTAAAAACAGATATATAAATGGGTTATGTACAAGGATATTCTGCACTACAGCTATGGCAAAATGAAGAAAGTAGATGACGCTTGCAGTTAGGTTGAAACAAAAGGGCATTGCAACATTCTGCTTAGGCAACTCTACAAGAAGCTTGCTCTAAAAATATGTTAAACAAGTGGATTTAATCTCACTAATGTCTGAGCTTATCAATATTAAATGGAGATGATGGAATGATGTATTCAATGGAAATTTTAGCCTGGGAATAACATGCAGATGTATTTTTTTAAATTATTTTTTCAATATTTAAATAAGTAATATACAGTATATGTGTAAAGTCTTGTGCCTCATTTATCTAATTAGAAACGGATGTCTCCAAAACGGTATGGAAACAGGACATAAAAAGTAAAAAAGTGTACAATAGGGAAGATTGTAATGACAAAAATAAAAGCCCCCCAAAAAATATAAAGTCTTATATTATTATTATATATATAATATGGCATGAATGAAAACTCGAGCAGGTAGTTTGTAAAAGTCGATGCATTTCGGCCAAACATTAAAGGGACAGTCTAGTCAAAATTAAACTTTCATAAATCAGATACGGCATGAAATTTTAAACAACTTTCCAATTGACTTTTTTCATAAAAATTTGCTTTGTTTCCTTGGTGGTATATTTCAAAAGCTAAACCTAGGTAGGCTCAAACTGATTTCTAAACCGTTGAAAACCGCCTCTTAGCTCAGAGCATTTTGAAAGTTTTTCACAGTTAGACAGTACAAGTTCATGTGTTTCATATAGATAGCATTGTGCTCGATCATGTGCAGTTATTTAGGAGTCTGCACTGATTGGATAAACTGCAAGTCTATCAAAAGCACTGAGATAAGAGGGCTGTCTGCAGAGGCTTAGATACAAGGTAATCACAGAGGTAAAAATTATTTTTATATAACGGTGTTGGTTATGTATAACTGGGGAATGGGTAATAAAGGGATTATCTATCTTTTTAAACAATAAAAATTCTGGTGTAGACTGTCCCTTTAACGGTTTTTCTCAAGACTAGTTTTTGTTTTGTAGACATTACACCAAGATTAGATTAATATTGTATTTTTATTTTTCACCTTTTTATCTAGGTAAGTGATGCCTAGGTAGTTGCCTGCAGCATTACATGGTAGGAAATAATGCTGCCACTTAGTGCTCTTGCAAATGGATAACATTCTAGCAAAACTGCTGCCATATAATGCTCAATAAATGGGCCGGCTTCTAAGCATACGACCCTACTTTTCAACAAAAGATACCAAGGGAACAAAGAAAATTTGATAATAGAATTAAATTAGAAAGTTGTTTAAAATTGCATGCTCTATCTAAATCATGAAAGAAACACTTTGGTGTTTTATATCCCTTTTATGTTTTAAGTTGAACTGATTGAGCAGGTATTGTTTGTATCTGTTTGGTTTCTAGCATAAACTAACATGGCGGGAGTAATGCCAGTGTATTTTGTGCATGCGTAAAACTATTGGGGTCCTCGGTAATAATTTGAAAGTGTTGTCATTGGCTGGAGGAGTCAAGTCCATTTAGGTATGGAATTTGAAAAGTGAAAATTTGTCCTGAGAATATGATCATTATGAAAAAAATAACAGGACTGAGACATGTAAAATATAGGGAAGTTTTTCACAAAACTGAAAAAAGTGCTGCTGATCAACAATAACATGACTGATTGTATTACCATTGAAAAAGGCTCATCTGTAGCCCATAACATGCTGATCACTATCATATGATACATTGCGTACAACCTCTATGTTATTTAACCATTGCAAAGGGATTAAATACATAGGTGTCAAGAATTGCAACTCCTGAGCAGAATATTGTCTGTGAACCAATCAAGAGCAGCAGTCGCCATTAGTTTTTATTTTTAGGAGCTGTAAAGCTTATGGCTCCCAAGTTAAATTTTACCTAAGTGTTTAACCCCTTTTCTGTAGTTAAACAGATAGGGTCGATCACACTCTTGCAATTGTTTTTGACAAATCATTTCTAAATATCTCTCAGTATTGTCAGTGTGTTTTTCTAGTGATCACAATCTCTAAATGCAACTGCACCTGAATACACCTGACGCTCAAAATTGTTACCTCCTAAAAACAGTGCCAAATAGAGTCATAGAGGTAGATTTATTATGCAGCGGATGCTGCATTCTACGCCCATCCCTGGAACGGAAGTTAAGAAGCAGTGGTCGTAAGACCGCTGCTCCTTATTAACTTCTCCTCCACCTTTTATGTGGCGGACTGAAATCATCCTGATCCAATCAAGATGATTGAGACCCCCTGCTAGCGACCTGAGCAGGGGGCAGCATTGCACAAGCAAAGGTTGAGTGATTACATCACAGTTTTGAAGGGCTGACCTACATGTTAACTAAACAGTTTTAAAGGAACGTTAAACTACTGGGAACAACTACAGTAACATGGTAACTACTCACTATGCTATTTTTTTTTCTTCCTGTGCCTGCAGATCTTTTCACAGCTATTCTCTTATTTTAACCCCTAAAAAGTACTGGTTAGTGAAATTCTGCTTTTGCCCCCTTATTTCAGTTCTTTTGAAAGACATAATATAAGAAGGAGGGGACACGTAGGTTCCAATGCAATAATGAAGCATACAACAACATTTCTCCCATAGATAAGCCAATCTAGGGATGTATAATATGGAGTACAATTATAATAAAATTGGGTGGGTACATCTGTTGTAGTCTGGATTGGGAAGGGGGGGGGGTAGGGAAAACTAGGAGAGAAAAAAAGGAGGGGAGAGAGAAGGGGGTGGATTGTTGTTGGTAATATATAAGGTGTTTAAGTATAGAGACTGAAAGTATACGTGGGGAGGTCAGGTGTAGTACGTGAGGTGCATCTAATCAGTTGCGATTATGTTGGGCAGCCATAGTGTGTTACATTTATCTTTCCAGTTGGCCCATACCAATTCATAAAGATCAGATTTGTTTAGAGAGTGGAAGATTTCGTTCTCCATTGAATATATATATAGGCCATTGTATTTAAAATTGTAGACCACTTTGTGGGTAGTTCCTTTTTCCAAGTTTTGGCTATGTTAGATTTAATTGTAGAAAATAAATATATGCATATAGCTATGATGTTTGGGCAGGGTGTATGCACCTATATGGAGGAGGGCCAGAGCAGGAGATTTTGGTCAGTATCCCCAGCCAGACCACAATTGTGCCAGCACAAGGTAGAGTTACCTGGAAATATTTTAGCTAGACATGTAGGGACATATTACCAGTGTGAGGTAAGCTTAAAGTAAGTCTCAAAGAGTGTAACGCAGTGTATTTCTTGTTTTGCGAGTATGAGGGTTCGTTGTCAAGTTGGGGGGGGGTATAAGGATAATTATCAGGGTTTCCCAGTAAAGTGAGGGGCGAGTTCTGGTGGGGATGTCTCATCTATTAAATTGTATCATATGGATGGACAGCGGTTTACAAAGTCTGTTTTCTTGGTACTAGATAGTCTCCCATAAAGTTAGAGGACAGGACAATGTGGTATGTTTGAGGGGCTCACTAATTGGTGGAAATTGAGAAATTGACCTTGTGCACTATCGGACCACAGGTAGGTGGTGTTTGGGGACTCTAAGAGGGAGGCAACAGAAAAGGTAGGTGATTTTGGGTAGAAAATACTTTTTCAGGGCTGTTATGCGGCCCATCCATGAAATAGATTTATAGTCCCATTTATGTTTTAGGGATCAAAGTTCTGTCAGCAAAGGGAGATAGTTGTCATTCAGTATCTGAGGAATATTATTTGACCCCCAGGTGTGTGATATAGTTGTCAGTCCAGGTAAATCTGTGTTGGTCTTTTAGCAGTTGAATATAACTTTGGGGAAAGCCTCAAGAAAAGACCTCTGTTTTAAAGAGGTCTAGTTTATAGAAAGAGATGTTCCCGAAAGATTCTAGAATTTCCATCTACAGTCTATGTAAAGTTTTTGCTGGTTGTGCTGAAAACACAGTGATGTCGTCAGTGAATAACGCAATCTTGTGCAACGTAACATGTATGGTAATTCCCTCTAGTCTTTTGTGTACCCAAATGCTCTATGGCAAGGGCAAAAAGCAAAGGGTACAGGGGGCATCCCTGTCTAGTACCATTGGACACCAGAAAGGGCAAAGATTGAAAGCCTAGCTCCTTGACCGTTGCTGTAGGTGTGACTTAAAGGACCTGAATGGCTAGTAAGGTCTCAGGTGGGAATTTAAAGGTTTCTAGAACTTTCCATATATAGTCCCATCAGACCCTATCAAAGGCCTTCTCAGCATCTAGAGAGATGACAGAGAAGGGCTTATTTAGTCTTGAGGAGGTGTCTGATGTTATCCGGACCCTCACAGTTTGAAACAAAGCTTACTTGGTAAAGGGTTAATGATATTGGGTAGGAGCTTAGAAATGCAATTGGCTAGTAGTTTGGAATAGATTTTGATATCTACGTTAATTAGGGAAATAGGCCTATAGTTAGACATATTAGGGATCTTTTTGGTTTAGGGATTGTGATGATTGTAGCTTCTAGGAACTCTTTATGGAAGCTTCCTTCCTCTTTGGCAAGATTGTACAATCTGAGGAGAAGGGGGATTACAGCTCCAGGGGCTTTGAATGGTTTCAGGTTCCTAATTACACCCTTTATCTCACTCATTGAGAAGGGGGAGGACAGGGAGTCCCGCTGCTCTAATGAAAGGGTGGGAAGATTTAAGGAGTTCAAGAATGTATGAACTGTGCCTAGGGGTGTTGGGTACATATGTTTGGATTGTTCAATGTTTTAAACATGTGAGTAGTATGCTGCAAATCTTTTGCCAATCTAAGAGGGGAGTATGAGGATTTCGCCTGCATGACAGATCTGATGTATTCAGGTGATGTTGGTACGGTGTGGTAGTTTGTTAGCTAGTAAGGTATCAGCCTAGTTACTTATATAGTAAAAAGTTTGCTTCAGTTGGAAAAGGTCGTTTTGTGTCCTGCGCTGTTCTAGGTGGCAAATGTATTTTTTGAGATCTGTAATTTGGGCCATAGTGTGTGGGGTAGGGCTGGAGCGGTTTAGGGATTCAAGAGTCCAGAGTTTACAGTGGACTTGGGCTAGGGTGAGGCCTGCTTGCTTTTTCAAGTGAGCCTGTTTACAGATAAAATACCCTCTGAACGCAGCCTTAATGGCCCCCCATAGGGCGTTGTCTCTAGTGAGTGAATTGTAATTTTTCTGTATGAGATTGATGATGTCTTTTCAAATCTCTTCACAAAAGGGTATGTCTAAAAGTATATTGTGCGGTAGTCGCCAGGTAGTTTTGGGACTGTATGTGTCTGTGGAATGTATATCAGCAGTTACTTGGTCATGATCTGACCAGGGGGAGAGCAGGATGTCAGTTCACTTGATTAAGTCTAAGAAGTCAACTAGGCAAAAGATGTGGTCCAGTCTTGAGTAGGTTTTGTGTGGGTGGGAGTAGTGAGTGTAGTCCCTATTATTGGGGTGTAAGGATCTCCAAACATCAAAGTAACCAAATTGGGCCATAATAGTTCTAAATTTGAGAGCTAGGTGTTCTGGCTGGGGACGTTGTTTGATATGGCCTACTGGTTTCCTGTCAATGCTGCAGTCACAAACCATGTTGAAATCTCCTGCAGTAACAACTTTCCCTGTTTTATTATTCTCTGCTTGGTTTAGGGTTTTAGTTAGATAGGCAGGCTAATGGGAGTTAGGCATATACACTCACCGGCAACTTTATTGGGTACATCTTGCTAGTACTAGGCTGGACCCCCTTTTGCCTTCAGAACAGCCATAATTATTTGTGGCATAGATTCAACAAGGTGTTGGAAACATTCCTCAGGCATTTTGGTCCATATTGACATAGCAGCATCTCGCAGTTGCTGCAGATTTGTTGGCTGCAAATCCATGATGCGAATCTTCCGTTCCACCACATCCCAAAGGTGCTCTATTGGATTGAGATATGGTGACTGTGGAGGCAATTGGAGTACAGTGAACTCATTGTCATGTTAAGAAACCAGTTTGAAATGATTTGAGCTTTGTGACATGGTGCATTATCCTGCTTGAAGGAGCCATCAGAAGATGGGTACACTGTAGTTATAAAGGGATGGACATGGTCAGCAACAATACTCAGGTAGGCTGTGGCATTTAAACAATGCTCAATTGGTACTAAGGGGCCCAAAGGGTGCCAAGAAAATATCCCCATCACTATTAAACCTCCACCACCAGCCTGAACCATTGATACCAGGCAGGATGGATCCATGCTTTCATGTTGTTCATGCCAAATTCTGACTGTTGCAGTTGAAATCGAGACGCATCAAACCAGGCAACATTTTCCCAATCTTCTATTTTCCAATTTTGGTGAGCCTGTGTGAATTGTGAGTTTAACTTTCTTAGCTGAAAGGAGTGGCACCCGTTGTGGTCTTCTGCTGCTGTAGCCCAGCTGCTTCAAGTTTTGACATGTTGTGCATTCAGAGATGGTATTCTGCATGCCTTGGTTGTAACGAGTGGTTATTTGAGTTACTGTTGCCTTTCTATCATCTCGAACTAGTCTGCCCATTCTCCTCTGACATCAATAAGGCATTTTCGTCCACACAACTGCCGCTTACTGGATATTTTGTCTTTTTCGGACCATTTTCTGTAAATCCTAGAGATGGTTGTGCGTGAAAATCCCAGTAGATCAGCAGTTTTTGAAACACTCAGACCAGCCTGTCTGACACCAACAACCATGCGACATTCAAATTCACTTAAATCCCCCTTCTTCCCCATTCTGATGCTCGGTTTGAACTTTAGCAAGTCGTTTTCACCAGGTTAAGATGTCTAAATGCATTAAGTTGCTGCCATGTGATTGGCTAACTAGCAATTTGTGTTACTACAGTTGTACCCAATAAAGTGGCCGGTGAGTGTGTATGTATATATATATATATATATATATATATATATATATATATATATACATACAGAGAGAAGTGCACTCACAGGAATGAACAACTGGCTCAATACCATTGTTAGCCTGTTCTATGGCGATTTACCACCTGGGTGCAGCTTTTTAGCCCAGTAATGCTTTTCACAGAGAAGAAATTTCCTGTAGTATATCAGTCTGATCCCGCCTATTACGGTCAGTCCAGCGCCGAAATACCAGGCAATTCCTCTCTGAACAAGGAACACAGCAACCCCAGACGATCGTTTCAGCCTTCATTGGGCCTCGTCAGTGAGGTGTAGCTATATTCCTCTAAGCACACTGAGCAAGGAGTCCACGTCTGGTTGCCCCTTTTTCCCATAGGGAGACTAAATACATACAGAGAGAAGTGCACTCACAGGAACGAACAACTGGCTCAATACCATTGTTAGCCTGTTCTATGGCGATTTACCACCTGGGTGCAGCTTTTTAGCCCAGTAATGCTTTTCACAGAGAAGAAATTTCCTGTAGTATATCAGTCTGATCCCGCCTATTACGGTCAGTCCAGCGCCGAAATACCAGGCAATTCCTCTCTGAACAAGGAACACAGCAACCCCAGACGATCGTTTCGGCCTTCATTGGGCCTCGTCAGTGAGGTGTAGCTATATTCCTCTAAGCACACTGAGCAAGGAGTCCACGTCTGGTTGCCCCTTTTTTCCCATAGGGAGACTAAATACATACAGAGAGAAGTGCATGTATTTAGTCTCCATATGGGAAAAAGGGGCAACCAGACGTGGACTCCTTGCTCAGTGTGCTTAGAGGAATTTAGCTACACCTCACTGACGAGGCCCAATGAAGGCCGAAACGATCGTCTGGGGTTGCTGTGTTCCTTGTTCAGAGAGGAATTGCCTGGTATTTCGGCGCTGGACTGACCGTAATAGGCGGGATCAGACTGATATACTACAGGAAAGTTCTACTCTGTGAAAGGCATAACTGGGCTAAAAAGCTGCACCCAGGTGGTAAATCGCCATAGAACAGGCTAACAATGTTATTGAGCCAGTTGTTCGTTCCTGTGAGTGCACTTCTCTCTGTATATATATATATATATATATATATATATATATATATATGTATCATGCACATATGTATATATATATATATATATATATATATATATAAAATTCAGTTGTGGGGCCTGTTTTGTTTAACATTTCAGTGATATCAGAAAAGGTCTACAGGGGAAAGTACTGTGTGTCTGATACTAACATTTGTAATGGAGTAGATTTCCAGATGGGGTGGATAAAATGAGAAGTGATATATAAAAATTGGAGGATTGGACAAATTACTGGGGTCTAACGTTTAAGAAGTGTACAATTATGTAATTAGGAAAGAAAAATCCAAACGTTAATTTTAGACTCAATGAAAAATTACTGGTTGTAACAAATGGAGAACAAGACTTAGGAATTATTTCAGAATATTTAAAATTTAGTAAACAATGGAGTATTGCAGCGAGCAAGGTCAGTAGAATGCTTGGTTGTATTGGTAGAGGTAATTGATGAAGAAATAGTAAGGTTCTTATTGCACTTTACAGATCATTAGTTAGACCTCATCTTGAGTATTATGTTCAGTTCTTGAGGCCATATCTCCTGAAGCATATAAACAAACTGGAATCTGTGCAAAGAAGGGCTACTAAAATGGTACATGGTCGAAAGAAATAAAACATCAGGATAGGCTCAATATCTTAAATATGTATAGCTTACAGAAGAGAAGGCAAAGAGACGATATGATAGTTACTTTCAAGTATATAAAGTGGCTTAGTAAAGCTGAGGCTGGGTATTTTTCTTTAAAATAAAAATTAAAGAACAAGGAATCATGATCTCAAGCTGAAGGGTAGTAGATTCAGGAGTAATTTGAGGAAGCACTTCTTTACAGAAAAGGTAATGGATTCATAGAATAAACTTCCACAAGAACTGGTAATGACAAAAACTGTGGGGGACTTTAAGAATGCCTGGGATAGGCATAAGGCTATCCTATGCACTAGAAAAGCTTATACTTATAGGAAATATTGGGCACACTTGCTGGGCCTATGGTTCTTATTTGCTGTCAAAATCTATGTTTCCATTTAAATGCAGCTTTGGGGCATCTTCGGCTGCACGTTCACATGAGCAAACATGCAGCCTATAGTTAAGAGGCAGCGGTAATCAGACCGCTATTTCTTAACCTGCTATGCCAACTCTAAAGTGACTTTTTTTAATCACCTCCGACTTCTCAGACCAGGGGCAGACAGCCTCAATGCTGGGCGGACAGGTACAGAGATGTCCGCCCTGGTCTGTCCAGCCATTGCTAAATCTAGCCATTTATGGCAGGTGTCCATTAACTAGAAAATTTTCCAGCGCTTTTTTGTATTGCACTTGAACACAACACAACTTGCCACTTGTAATATAAAGAGCAATAGCCCTCCCTGTGCAATCCATTAATGTATAAATTATGCTAAAAAATATCGTCCACAATAAAATTCTCTGGTAAACCTTTTTTACCATTCACTTTTTATACCAAATTGTGCTATATTTTTTTTTTTTTTTTAAATAATTTGTATTTATTTTAACAAAGTATAACAATCATTGGGGACTCGCAGGGCCCCTACACATTATAGTAAATAACATGTCAAAAAGTACTTGAGTAGTAAAAAACAAAAACAAAATACAACTAAAGCGTTGAAGTTTCAGAGGTAGAAGTCGGTACATTTCTGAGAGATTATCAAAAAAGGATGGGAGGGGAGGGGGAGGGGGGGCTCATCTATATGGGTGGGGGAGGTGGGGGGGAGGGGTTCTCGGGAATCGTCTGAGGCAGTCAAAGCGTGAATTCTTATACTCTGACCTGGGGGAGCCATGTGGTGTCGTGTGTGTCCGTCCAGTCAGCCCAAATCATCTCAAAAAGGTCACTTCTGTCAAGACTATAGAATATGTCTCTTTCCATAGCGTGTAAGTAGGCCATAGTTCTGAGAGTATCAGGCCAGCTAGGGGGAGACGCTTTCTTCCAGCATCTAGCAATATTAGTTTTAATTGATGACAGGAGATAAACACAAAAGATCTGCTGATGTTTAGGGAGGACGTGCAAATTTTGGTGTAGGAGTGCTGTGGCAGGGCTTTTGGGTAGGTGAATCTTGAGAGCAGACAGAGTGCGGAAGCATATGTTCCACAGAGGAGACAACCTGGGGCATTCCCACCAGATGTGGAGCATGCTTCCCTGGGAGCCGCAGTCCCTCCAACATTGTGGAGAGGACGTCGGAAACATCTTAGATAACCACACTGGAACCAGATACCATTGAGAAATGACTTTATAGTGTGTTTCGAACATTGTCACACAATGCAATGATTTTTTGGTTAGGGTGAGGGACCCCTGCCAGGCGTTAGCCGAAATTCGAGTGTGAAGGATAGTATCCCACTTACATAAGTGTGGAGCCAGATCTGGAGGCACCGTACCCTCCAGCAGACAATAATGTCTCGATAGGGGCTTGTGGAGTCTACGTCCCCCCTTCCACACAGATTCCCATGGGGTAAGCTGACGCTGAGTGGAGGGGGAAAATCCCCAGCTAGAGAGGAAACTCTTAATCCTGGTAAGTTCGAAGTGGAGATAGGACGGGATATCTTCGCAAGGTCTGTCCTTAGACAACGAGAAATAACCGTCCCCATTGTCCTCAGACCAGAAGTCTGAGACTTGCTTCACTCCTATCCTAGCCCACATGTTGGGGTGTGTTTCAGGGAGGCCTGTGAAGAGACCTGGAATAGAAGTGATCGGGGAAGGGTGCGGCGCAATCAGCTTGCGGTGACGAATCTTATCCCAAATTGCTAAGCACTCCACGACTACACAATTGTGTATGTTCAGGGTTCTACGGCTATGGACCGGGGTCCAGATTAGGTCCTTTAAGTAGATATCGAAGGGTAGAGAAGCTTGTTCGATATCTCTCCACCTGTCTTGTGAATGAAGTACTCCCCACTGAGAGATGTGCGTGAGCATGGCTCCCTCGTAGTACTTTACTATGGATGGGGAGGCCAGCCCCCCCAACTGGACTGGGAATTGAAGGGTTTTATGGGCTATTCTGGGGGTTTTGTTCTGCCAGATAAATTTGGTGCACTCTCTTTGAAATTGTAGCAGAAGGTGGGTGGGTATTCTGATTGGAAGGCATCTAAACAGATAGGTGAGCCGCGGAAGGAATGACATCTTAAGGGAGGCTATACGGCCCATCCAAGAAATGCTCTTGTGATCCCAGACATTTTTTAACCCTCGCAGGTCTGCCAGCAGGGGTAAAAAGTTATCCTTCACCATCTGTTTCGGGTCATTAGATATTTTAACGCCGAGATGAGTGATCCATTTACTAGACCATTTGAAGTCGAATTGCTTTTGGAGGTCTGAGACATAGGTTTGGGGGAAACCCCACCAGTAAATTTCTGTTTTGGGGGCGTTAAGCTTGTAGAAGGAAAGAGAGCCAAAAGACTCTAGAATTTCCAGGAGTCTAGGGATCGTGCGAAGTGGGTCTGCAGAGAACACTGTCACATCGTCAGCAAACAAGGCGATGTTGTGCTTGGAGCCAGAGAGTGTAATTCCCACTAAATCCTTATTAGTGCGTATTGTTTCTGCTAGCGGCTCAATTGCCAGAGCGAACAGGAGCGGAGAGAGAGGGCAGCCCTGCCTCGTACCATTATGGATAGGGAATGAAGTTGAATGGAACCCCACCCCCCTAACCGTTGCCGTGGGGTTGGAATATAGAGCTTGGATCGCGAGGCGTATGTCAGAGGGAAATTTGAAAGCGTCGAGAGTCTCCCAGAGGTAGCTCCATCTAACTCTATCAAAGGCCTTCTCGTCATCAAGAGAGATAACCGAGAAAGGCTTGTTCATTCTTGTCGATTCGCAAACAATATTGATGAGGCACCTAGTGTTATCCGGCCCCTCACGGTTAAGTATAAACCCTACTTGGTCTGGGTTGACTAGGGTAGGTAGGAGTTTGCAAATTCGATTAGCGATAAGTTTGGAGTAGATTTTTAAGTCCACGTTTATAAGCGAAATAGGCCTATAGTTGGGGCAATAGGAGGGGTCTTTGTTTGGCTTGGGAATCATAATGATCTCAGCCTCCAAGAATTCCCTTTTAAAACTTCCTTCCTGTCTGGCAGTGTTAAAAAACCTAAGGAGCAACGGCAACAGTTCTTGGCTATAAGTTTTGTAGAACTGTGCGGGGAATCCATCTGGGCCAGGGGCCTTAAGGGATTTGAGGCGCTGGATAACCTGCTTGATTTCCAGCAGAGTGAAGGGGTTAGTCAAAGACTCTTGTTGTTCCGTCGATAGGGATGGTAGGTTTAGAGAATCAAGAAATTTTCTGATCTGTTGTGTGGAAGTGGGGGTCTTAATCTCAGCACTCTCAAGGTTGTAGAGCTTGGAGTAGTAGTCTGAGAAGCAGTCCCCTATCTGTGAGGGGAGTTTGTGAGTCCTATTGTTGTAAAAAATTTGGTGTATGCGAGATGTGCTATTCCGCTGGCGCAATTTGTTTGCTAACAATGTATCTGCCCTGTTTCCTTTATAATAAAATAACTGCTTAAGTCTTGTAAGATTATCTTGGGTACGTCGCAGTTCTAGATGGTTAATGTGCGAGCGCACGGCTAAAATCTGGTATGACAGTGCTTCCGTAATGTTGGTTCTGTTAGCGGATTCGAGTAGCCTAAGTTTACAATGGGCTTGGGCTAGGAAAAGTCCAGCTAGTTTCCTAAGGCGAGCTTGCTTGCGGATGATATAGCCTCTGGTTACTGCCTTAATAGCTCCCCAGAGGGTATCATCAGTTGTCTGACCATTATCATTGAGTTGGATGAGTTCTGTGAGATCTCTTCGTAACTCCTCCCTGAAGGGAATATCTGCTAGAATATTGCGCGGAAGAGACCATCTGGTTTTATGAAGACAGAGGTCACTGGTTTGTAAGTCCGCAAGTACTGGGTCGTGGTCAGACCATGAGCAGAGGGGGATATTAGATTGGAGTACTGAGTCCAAAGTCCCCGCCGAGCAGAAGATGTGGTCTAACCAAGAGTAGGTTTTGTGTGTCTGGGAGAAGTGTGTGAAATCCCTATCCGTGGCATGTAGTGAACGCCAAATGTCATAGTACCCAAATTCAGACATAATTAATTTAAAGCGTGTGGAGAGGAGAGTTAGTTGGGAGGAGGTCCTAGTTGGGATTAGTGTCTTGCGGTCTAGTTTAGTGTCCCAGATCATGTTATAGTCTCCTGCTATTATGACTCTACCCTGTTTGTGTTGGTCAATTAATCTCAGGATTTTCCTGAGGCAAGCAGGCTGGTGAGAATTGGGTAAGTAAACTGAGACTAGGGTATGTGTAACATGATCGAGCTTACAGACTACTATAGTGAATCTGGCCTGGGGGTCCCTTAGTACCTGGATTTCCTCATAAGCTACCCTCCTGTGAATCATGACAGCAGTCCCTTGAGCTTTTTTTGTGAATGAAGAGCACTCAATGGTCGTGTATGAGCGAGAATGTAATCTATTGGGAGCATCTATCAGCCAGTGTGTTTCTTGTAGAAACACTACATCAGGGTTGTGGTGGTTAAGCATACGGGAGAGTAAGCTCCTCTTGTAAGGGGAGTTTAAGCCTCTGGAGTTGTGTGTGCAGACTCGTAAACGGGACATTCTCCACTTCTAGCCCAGGGGGATGGGTGGGCAGGAGAAATATCTGGGAGACTTAAGTCGTATTCCTGGTAAGAGGTATGTGAGGGTCGGGAAGGAAGGGGGTTAATCAGCACGTAAGGAAGGAATGTACCGACAGCACAGGTGGAAATAGTCCACC
The DNA here is from genome assembly GCF_027579735.1 of Bombina bombina. Taxonomy (NCBI): domain Eukaryota; kingdom Metazoa; phylum Chordata; class Amphibia; order Anura; family Bombinatoridae; genus Bombina; species Bombina bombina. The sequence continues at coordinate 67,144,994 of NC_069506.1, forward strand.
TAGGTGGAACCCTGGCGTGGGTTAACCTGTGGGGGGGGAGCTAAGGGCGAGTGTATGAAGGAAGGAGCTGGAAGGTCCAGCCCCACTCCACTAACTAGATGAATAGGTAATGGAAAAGTGCAAATAAAATGTCAACCTGTGGGCCCGATAAGGGCATAACCCGAACATAATAAACTAAGTGAACACAGAAACCTGATAAGAAACAGGAAATGTAAGAAGCATTCTAAACACATAAGCATAGCATGAGAGAATAGAATGAAGTTGCATATGGTCAAAAGGTTGTATATCTCCATCAATGCAGGTCCTACTCCGTGATACATTAGTGTATCATCAAAAGGTAAGGGGAGTAGAAATAAGAACATTCTATCGTGTCATGTCTATGATATGCAGAACAGAGTGAACACAGAGGCCTGGCAGAAAACAATAAGATGTAATGAGCATTGTAAGCACATAAGCCTAACATGAGACAATAGAGTGTGGTCATATACAATCAGAAGGTCACAATTTTCCAAACAATACATACCCTACTCCATAACACAATGGCATAACAACAATTGGTGATAAGGGTAGAGGTAGACATATTTTATCTCATCAGGCCTGTAAAATATAGTGGGCACATAAACCTGACAAAAAACAGTTGATGTAATGAACATTCTAAGTACATAAACCTAATATGAGACATGAGGTCTTATATGATCAAAAGGTAACATATTTCAAACAGTGCAAACAATACTCCGTGATACTCAAATATATCAACCTGAGATAAGTAGAGTAGAGACAGGAGCATTCCACCGTGTCATGCCTGTGGAATGTAAGCCAAAATGAACACATAGGCCCAACATGAGCCAGTAAACTGTAGTGATCAGCGTGGGCGCACAGGTCTGGCATGACACAATAGAATGCGGTCATAAAAGATAGGAAAGACAGGAGCATTCCATCATGTCATGTCTGTGAAATGTGCTGTAGAGATCAGCATGAGCGCACAGGCCTGACATGAAGCAATAGAATGCGGTACAGGAGCATTCCACCGTGTCATGTCTGTGAAATGTGCTGTAGAGATCAGCATGAGCGCACAGGCCTGACATGAAACAATAGATTGCGGTCATAAATGATCAGAAGATTACATGTTTCAAACAATACAGGCCCCACTCCTTAACACGGCAGCATAACACCAAAAGGTAATGTGAGCAGAGGTGGGCATATTGTATCCTGTCAGGTCCCTGGAATATAACAGAAGTAAGTGCAACTTCTCAGGAGGACAGAGACTCCAGTTGGATTAAGTCCAAAGGCTGCTGTGTTTTCATCCTCTTCGGTCTTTGTTCCTTAACCGACCACTCGGGGGCCGTGACTCGCAACTTAGATTGGGTCGCAGGGGGTCCCCTGGGGTCTACAGCCATGAGGCCCCATTGGCCCAGGAGAGATGTCCCTTGAGAAAGAGAGGTCACCGTGAATGTTTTGTTGTCCTTTGTAATTATTAGTTTAGTAGGGTAACCCCATCTGTATTTAATATTTTCCCTGCGGAGGATCTGTGTAACTGGCTGGAAGTATCTGCGGTGCTGTAGAGTGTGCGCAGATAGGTCGGGCAGCAGCTGTATGTCCTTGAATCTCTCTGATCTCTGTGGTTTTCGAAAGGCCGCCTGCATGAGTCTGTCCTTGAAGAGAAAGCTATGGAAGCAGACTATGACGTCTCTCGGTTTCTCCTGTGAGACAGTTCTAGGTCGCAAGGCTCTATGGGCTCTTTCCATGGTGTCAGTGAGCCCCTCCATTGGACCCAGCAGGTCTTTGAAGAGATCTTTCAGGAAGGTTTGAATCTCAGCAGGTTGGATGTCCTCAGGAATTCCTCTGAACCTTACGTTGTTTCTGCGTGCCCTATCTTCCACATCAGCAAGTTTAAACTCCAGCTGACTGATCTGGTCCGCCAGAGATTCCGAATATGCCAGCAAGTTTGTGTGGTCGGTGGCAAGATCGTCCTGTTTTCTTTCAAGGGAGTCCACCCTGTCACCAATCTCAGAAATGTCCTTGCGGAGTTCAGCGTGGTTGCGCTGAATTTCCTTGGTGATGGAGATAGTTTGGTTTGCAAGCATTTTTTTAAGGGTTTCCTCTGTGATTAGGTGTTGTGATCTGACATGTGGCATGAGGTCAGGTTGGGAGCTGTCACCTAGAGATTCAGATTCACTCTGACCTTCGTTAAAATTTTCAATCTGGTCTTTAGTGGGTTGCGTGAAATGGTCCAGGACCGTTTTTTTTACTGGACCTGAAGTTTTTCGAATGTCTCCTGGCGTTGTGGGGCATTTTCAAATGAGAGGAGAATACCCTATACTAAACAGTTGAGCCTTAGTTAGAGATTGTTAAGGAGGCTTGTGGACCTGACAGGTTGACAAAGTGGAAGGAAGAAGATACACATGCACATTAGTATCACATGACGGAGTGGGGCCAGCCGTCCATTTGTGACCTCTATCTCCCCATAGTGGCGTTTATGGGCAGAATGCTACCCTGTAACACTGTACGTTTATCAGGAGACGCCAACATACGTGGAGAAAGAGGCCCAGTGGTGTCTTATGTAAATTACCTTTAACTTATAATGAGGCGCCTCTATATTTCCTGAAATAGGTATTCCCCTCGGACTCAGGGAGGGAGGGATACGACCCGAAGGAAGGGGAAAAGGAGAGTGGAGGTGACCAGCCTACGTGAGCAGGCCGGAAAGGAGGAGTCCGAAGGGGGGGTTCAATATGAGAGCAAAAGTGATTAACACCAAAATGGGCTTATCAGCATATACTACCAGAGTCAGTGACTCCTGCCAACCGATGCACAAGGTGAGAAGCTAAGTTTGTCCTCTCTTTTGACTGACAAATCGCATAAGTGCAGCGAACAGGCAGGAGGAACTGGGGTCTAACTAGTGTGGTGCCCTACGTCCTGTAAAAGAAAAAATGTAAGTTATGTGAAGTCACAGCCCTCAAATAAAATAAAACACTCCACACTGTGCTAGGGCCGCAGAGGAACAGAAGCAGACGTAGCAGCACAATAAATCACATTTCTGTGTCAGGACCTCCTGCTGATAAAGTCCACAGATCACTGTATGTTCTGCCTTGGGGTGTGTACATCAGGGAGTTACACTTGTGTGAGTAGTGCAGTGTACACTTAGCATAAAGGTATAGCATATGAAAATTAAACGTTAGCAGTACACACAGAAAAATTAACACTCCACTCTGGGCATCAGCCACAGAGACACATATGCTGACGCAGCAGCTAAAGTAAACTGACTTTAATAAGACCACAATTGTCCCAGCATCTGTTTTAAGATAAAGTTCCCAGTGGGAAAATGATATACCAGATGAGGTTTCAACCAGGGGGAGCAGGATGACCAACCGTTAAAAGTGTCAGTATTATGTAGGTCCTGGGACAGAGGAATGTATGGGGCCTTAGCCTCACACACCAATGTTGGGGGCTTGTAAAAAAAAACAAAAAAAAAAAAAAAAAAAACGTGATCAGTGAAAGTTCAGGAGGTTAGGCTATATGTAGGGCAGTTTATTTATCTCTGTAGCCTAAGCTCCCCAATGCTTTCTCTCCATGACCTCTTAGTGTAATAGTCTCTGTGCTGGGCGTTTATAACGGTGCTATGCAGCACACTCAGGGCCTTCTTCACTTCCTAGTCAAAGGTGTCTACCTATAGCAATCCTACCCTCCTGAAGCCCCTTTCGTGTTACCTTGCCTGTATCTTGTAGGTTGTCCTAGCCCTATAATGCACGGAGGCCTCTGCCGTGCAGAAGATGGGATCGATATGCCCCTTTATTGTGTATGGGAGCCCCTGTTGCAGAGACACAAACTTTAAGGACCTCAATGCCACGTGGGAGTGTACAGGTGCCAGTATATATGACCGGGTATGCCAAGTAATTAAGGAGGGCTATGTGTGGTGCTATTTTCTCTTGCGTGCTCACCGTTAATGAGTGAATGTATCAGCCCGTTCCTCCTCTATTGCTCCGGGTGCTGTGCGCTATCTGGCTTGTGCTGGGGCCAGGAGTTCCGTGGACAAGATGGCGGATTTTTCGCGCCAGTTCCGGAGCAATCAGGTTGACCTCCGCTGCCTCCCCTCACTCACCGCTCTTTCTTCTCCTAAGTTCTATAGCAGGAATCACCGGTACGTTGTGAGTAGAGATGGGCTGTCCTCTGTGCCTCCTTGTAGCTCCCTTGCCTCCGGTCTCTGTCTGTCACAAAGCCGTTTTCACTCAGTCAGACTGAGCCGAGGTCACAGTTCACTAGACTCTCCGGTATAGTACCGCGGCTCACCGGAGCGGATCCCCGACCCTCCGGTGTGCAGTAGACAGACGATCTCGGTACCAGGGCTTGAGTCTCAGGTGTTTGCAGTTTCCAGCCCGTATCAATTTTAGTTACCAGTACTATGCCAGGAATGTGGGTTGATGAAACTCTTCTGCCGCTGTTATTTTATAGATCCAGGTACATCAAAGAACACAAGCCTGTGCTCATTAACCTCTAAATTGTATGAAATAAGTATAATTTTAGTGTGTTTTTGGTGAACAGACAGAGAGCTGTCTCAACACACGTCTTCTCTGCTTGGCAGCTAGCTCCGCCCCCCCAAATTGTGCTATATTATTTGCACAGTAGCACAAATTATAATGCACTACAAACTATCGATTGAGTTCTACTTGCAATCTAATAATTTTTTATGAAAATATTCTAACTATGAATTCGAAATATTAGTAAAAATATATGTTTCCCTGTTATGTTCAAGCAAATATTTTTTTTACCTTCTGTCTATAATTGTAGCAAACCTCAGATAGCAACAGAATGCTAACGAACTTCAGAAAGAAAAAGAATGTTAGATATCATCATTGAAGAGTTATAATATTAAATCTGCATTGAACATTCATGTATAATCAAAAACACAAGGAACAGTTAACTGATATGTAATGTTGAATATTTTAGTATAATTTCCTTTCAAATCTATGGATATAATTTGAAAGATGCAGTCATAGACATAATTATCACCTTCCTCTTTACTACTAAAGCAATCTTTTGCTCTTGTTATACTTTTTAATAGCAAGTAAATCAATATTCATTGCAGCACATGTAGACATTGTTTCCTAATGAAGCTAAAAATGCAAGCCGAATTATCCCAGAGAAGATCACATCTGGGAAAAATCGGACATGATTTGTATCCCTTGCTTCAGGCAGCTAATTATTCTTCCTGCAACCCTGAGAACAGCCGTCAAAGTGATTAAGATGACATAACTGGTTAGGATCACAATTATAGTTTATCATAATACTAATACTGTAGTAGGTTTCCGTGTACTCAGCTGTGCTTTAAGTTCAGTTTGTCTTACAGTTTTGTAAATATCAAAATTGTAAATATTTAATTCATAGTGGTTAATTTAGGCAGGCTGAAGGTTATTTAAGGAGTGATACAATGTTTAAACATGTTTAATACATATTCTAAAAGGGACATTTAATGTAAAAATCAATTTATTTTATGAGAAAATATCAATTTCTTTTAATTTAATATCAGTTTATGCCCTTAAAGGGAGGTTAAATATTATTATTATATTTTATTTATTAGGCGCCAGCATATAACACAGCGCAGTCCATGGGTACAATTCATTTAAATAAAACAATGATATAAAACTTGTAAGAGACAGGACAACATTTGACAAACACATACAGGAGGAACTGAGGGCCCTATTCCTGTAGAAACTTACAATCTATAAGGGTAGGTGGTTGAGAAAAAGGAGGCGAGGACTGCAAGAGTGAGAATAATGTTAATACAGAGTTAGATGAGGGGAAATTATTAGGTAAGTGAAATTAATTTATTACTGAGTTGGGTGGTAAGCTTCTCTGAATAAAATAGTCTTCAAGGAGCATTTAAAAGAAGAAACATTATGGGGAAGTCAGCAAGCATGAGCGAGAGCATTCCAGAGGGTGGGTGCTGCACAACAGAAGTCCTGCAGTCTAGCATGGGAAGAGGTTATAGTTGAAGATGCAAGGAACAGGTTATTGTTGGATCTTAGTGGGCGGGCTGGAGTATATTTGTTGATTAGAGAGGATAGATAGTAGGGAGCAGCGTATGTGAGAGGTTTGTATGTAAGGGTGAGAATTTAATTCTACTGTGAATGGTGAGCCAATGAAAGGACTCTCAGAGAGGTGCAGCAGATACAGAATGACGGGAAAGGTGGATTAGACTGGCAGTGGCATTTAGGATGGATTGAAGGGGGAGAGGCAAGGAAGAGGAAGGCCAGTAAGCAGGTTATTTTAGGGGTCAAGTCGGGAAATTAAAAGGGAGTGGATTATTTGCTTTGTGGTGTTAGTGCCCAGAAAAGAGCAAATCTTGGAAATATTGAGTAGGTGGTTGCGGCACGATGAAGAAAGCGATTGGATATGGGGGATGAAGGATAGATTTAAGTCAAGTGTAAATCCGAGGCTACAGACTTGGGGCGATGTTGATGCCATTGACCGGGATAGAAAAGTCAGAAGTCGGCGTAGATCTAGAGGGGGGTGGGGGATTAGAAGGAGCTCAGTCTTGGACATGTTCATTTTTAGGTGATTAGAGGCCATTCAGGAATAAATGGCAAATAAGCAGTTGCTGACATGAGAAAGGACAGAGGGAGAGAGAGCAGGGGTGGAGAGGTAGATCTGGGTATCATCAGCATAGAGGCGATATTTGAAGCCATAACTGTTGATAAGTTTACTAAGTGAAGAAGTATAAATGGAGAAGAGTAGAGGACCCAGAACACGTCCTTGAGGTACTCCAATAGGCATTGGAAAGGAGGAGTCACCAAAAATGACACAGAATAGGACCTGTGAGAAAGATAAGAGTGGATCCAAGAAAGAGCAGTGTCACAAAGACCAAGAGAGCTAAGGTTCTGTAGGAGGACAGGGTGGTTAACAGTGACAAAGGCACCTGAGAGGTCAAATAAGATAAGTATAGGGTAGTGCCCATTCATTTTAGCAGAAAGAAAATTGTTAGTAACCTTGGTAAGGGCAGTCTAATTTTAATGTTATGGGGCAGAAGCCAGATTGCAGGGAGTCAAGCAAGGAGTTGAAGGATAGGAAGTGGGTTAGGCGGTTGTAAACTAGATTTCCAGGAGTTTTGATGTTAGTGGAAGCAGTGATATGGGGCGGTAGTTTTCAGGAGAATTAGGGTCAAGAGAGGGTTTTTTTGAGTATGAGAGTGACCTTTGCATGTTTGAAAGAAGATGGGAATGAACTGGCAGAGAGAGATATTTTGAAGATGTGAGTAAGAGTAGGAGTTAGGGTGGAAGACAGAGAGGGTATCAGATGGGAAGGGATAAGGTCAAGCAGGCAGGTAGTGAGGCGTGAGGAAGATAGTAAAGAACAAACTTCATTCTCAGTGGCAGGATGGAAGATGCAGAGGGTGGCAGAGGGGGTGACTAGGCCTGAAGTTAAGAGATTGCAGGTTGGTGTTGGGATGTTGCTTTGAATAGTACGTGTTTGGTTTAAAAAGTAGTCTGCCAGGTCTTGAGCACTAAAGACAGACAGAGGGGGTGGTGCATGTGAGTAGAAGAGAGAGTTGAAGGTGGAGAAAATTAATTTAGGATTTGAAGAAAGAGTAGATATGATAGAAGAGAAGTAAGTTTGCTTGGCTAAGTTAAGGGCAGACGTGTATGAATGAAGAATAAACTTATAGTGGATGAAATGAGGTTCAGAGTGAGTGAGTTTTCCTCCAGACACGCTCTGCAGTGCAGGATCATTATTGCAAATAGCGTGTTTGCTGAGAGTGCCAGGGCTATAACTGACAGTGTGGGGTTTTGCACAATTGTGGAGGGTCCAGTGCAGAGGAGAGTTTTGTTATAGTGGGCTGTATCAAGATCGAGGCAGGTTATAGTGGAAGTGTGAGGGAGGAGATCTTTGAAAATTGGAGTGGATCCAAAGCATGTAGATTTTTTTTATTTTTTGTAATATTTTTTTTTAAGATACCAAAATACAGGTACAGTGGAGTTAAAACAGGGAACAGGATAAGGTGAGACTCAATAGGTAAGTCCATTCACTTGACATAGTATGCAGAAATCCACAAAAATAAGTGTCTCTCCATACATAGGCGGGGTATGAAGTGGGTAGGTGGTATCACAGTTTTGCTTTTTTGTCTCTCTTAGTATGGTAAGTTGAACAAAGTGTTTAGTTTCAAAGTGTTTGCTCAAATTATAGAGCGTATTGTATGAACCAGAGCATAAATATAGAAAATGTGTCAAGTAATAAATATAACATAGTGCAAGTAAAGAACAGTTAGGCTCCAACCATTGCAGATTTGAAGATGTAGTGCAAATAGGGGAACAAATTCCTCTTGATCCTTAGTAGGAAATAGAAATGAGAAGAAGAAGAGAGAAGAAGAAAAAAGATAAAAAAAAGAAAAAAAAGGGTGGGTAGGGGGTAGGTAGGGTCATAAGATGGTAGTGTAAGAGATAATGTCATGGTCATTACCTTGGGGGTTTGTAAAAAGTGGAAAGCTGTCCCAGGGAAACCAGATATCTGAGTGGAGGTCTAAAATTCCCTGATTAAGGAGCACAGCCTCTTCCATAGTTTGTATGTAAGAAATTAATTCATTCACCTTTTGAAGTGTGGGAGCAGTCAGCTGTTTCCAGTGTTTTGCTATCACTAGCTTGGTTGCCATTAAGATAGATATATATATATATATATATATATATATATATATATATATATATATATATATATATATATATATATAAACAGGTATTTCTGAGGCTTAGTTAGTTTTGGTAAATCTAAGTGAAGAAGACACATTTCAGGGCCCTTATTAGTTGGGAGGTGTAGGAGGTTGCATATATGTAATACTGCCGTCCACAATGGTCGTATTACCGGGCAGTTCCACCATATGTGGAGGTCATCACCCCGTTCTCAGCAGTTTCTCAAGCATGTCGCGGGGTTTGTTGGTGAGATTTTATGTAGCCTACTTGGGAGCCAATGCCATGTCATCAAAATGTAGAGCTCAAAGAGCGTCACACAGCGTATAGCCTTCCTGGTGTCAATGATGTCTCTCACCCAGAGTTTAGTCTCGATCTCCCTTCTGAATTCTGTCTCCCATGCTACTATGTTGTGAGTTTTGTGTAATGATGGGCAGTCTAAAAGGCATTGGTAATGTACAGTCAAGGGCTTGTGTCGCTGTAGGCCCGCCATCCATCTAGTTTCCCAAACAGTTAGGGGTCTAGGTCTAGCACGGAAGAATCCCAAACTGTGAAGCAATGAACTAAGGTGCAATGCCTCAAAATTAACTTTGACAGGAATGTTAATGTGTTACCAATTCTGAGTGCGTAAGCCAAGCCGATCCTTTGTATAGATCGCTGACATTTTTAATGTTAAGATTAGACCAGCTGGTTAAGGTAGAGTCAGGAAGACCTTGCAGAAGACCTCTGATATCATGTATTGGTGATGGGTGGGGGGGCTACCATGGTTGAGTGTCTAAGCTGGTGCCACAGGGCTAAACAGTCTCTAATAATTGGTTTGGGGAAAAATGAGGTGAGTTTACAATGTTGCGGTATCCAAGGGAGGTCAGAGAGTAAGATGTGATGTGGTAGGGATGCATGTTTATTTTTGTACCATCTGGGGGTTCACTAGTGGAGCCCCAGCTCAATACATGTAAAAGCATGGCGGCCTCATAATATGTTTTAAGGTTAGGGAGTCCAAGTCTTCCATTATCTATTGGGGATTGTAGAATCTTGTGGGAAATGCGTGGGCGGGAGTTTGCCCATATGTAGGTGCTTAAAGTAGATTGATAAGTGTCCAGGAGTAGTGTATGACATTTAAGGGGTAAGCATCGAAATAGTTTGGTAAGTTTGGGGAGTAGCATCATTTTGAATGCTGAAATTCTGCCCATCCATGAAACTTCTTGTTATCAAGGAAGTGCTATGATGTGTCTAAAGAGCTGCAGGAAATGAGTGTGGTTGATGTTTATAGCACTAGGGAGGTTGTGGGACAAGTGCCCTCTCTGTACTATTTAAACTGGTATTTGGCTTGTAATCTTTTAACTTGTCTTATCTACATTCTGCTTGTAATAGGAAAGCGCACCATATAATTGAAATAAGTCTAGGAGGTGAGGGAGGGAGAAAGTAGGGTCTGAAAGTAAAACCGTAAGATCATCCGCGAAATAGCGAAGTTTCTGTCTGGTGCCATGAATATATATACCTTTGATGTTTTGGTTTAGACGTATAGCAGTTTCTATGGGTTCAATCACTAGTACAAAGAGAAGCAGAGAGAGGGGGCATCCCTGACAGGTTCCGTTAAGGAGAGCAAATGGGCGGGAACAAAATCGCAGTCCCTTCACTCTGGCTGTCAGGTTAGAGTAAAGGGCCCCTACGGCTGTTCTGAAAGATGTCGGGAATCCCATAACCTCCAGCATCACCATCATATATTCCCAGCGCTCCCTGTCGAACGTCTTTTCAGCATTGAATGACAGGGGGAGGAGGGGAAGTTTCATCCTTTCCGCCTCTGAGAAAATATTAAGTAAACGCCTCGTACTATCAGTACCCTGTCTATGTACAACAAAACCAACCTGGTCTCTATGGACATCTTCTGGGAGAATTAGGCTTAGTCTCGTAGCTAGGACTTTGGCAAATATATTGATATCTACATTAATGAGAGAAATAAGGTGATAACTCATACATAGTTGTGGGTCTTTGCCTTCTTTGGGAATAGTTAGGATTGTTGCTTCTAAAAACTCGGTTGGTAAGGAGGCTGTCTAAAATAGTTTAGCGAATAACCGCTGGAGGTATGGTGCTAGAATATCAATATATGTCTTATAGAACAGTGGGGTATAGCAGTCTGGACCAGAGGTTTTATGGAGTTTAAGCGTCTTAATTGCCCTTTTAATTTCTAATACAGAAATGGGATCTGTGAGAGATGCTACCCTTTGTGTGTCTAGTTTTGGAAGATTTAAGGAGGACAAGAAGTTCAATATGTCGTTTTTATCTATTTTTACCGTACTAGGGTGAGAGTTAATGTTATATAGAGAGCTATAGTAGTCTATGAATGCTTCACCTATGGTTTTAGGGGAACAACGCATGTCATATTCAGTCTTAATCTTCTGAATTCTAGTAGATTTAGTGCAGGCTCTAAGCTTGTTGGCAAGTAGCCTGTCAACCCTGTTGCCTTGGTAGAAAAATAGTTTTCGGAATCGCGTTACGTTTTCCTGTACTTTCTGGGTTTCTTTTGCTGTTATCTCAGCCCTAAGCATACCTATGCGAGCTGCAAGGAAAGGGTCAGGGAGATGATTTAAATGTATGTGGGGATGGGTCTGTTCAGTGAGTCTCTTGTATAAATGCTACTTCTATTTTACTGTGCTTAAGGTACCTTATCAGTAGGCTTCACTTAGTGGGGGTGTTGAGTCCCTTAACATTAAAGGGAAAGTCTAGTCAAAAACTTTCATTATTCAGATAGGGCATGTAATTTTAAACCATTTTGCTTTGTTCCCTTGTTATTCTTATTTAAAAGCTAAGTCTAGAAGGTTCATATGCTAATTTTTAAGTCCTTGAAGGCCGCCTCTTAGCTCAGGGCATTTTTACAATTTTTAACCACTAGAGGGTGTTAGTTCATGTGTTTCATATAGATAAAACAGTGCTCATGCACGTGGAGTTCCTATGAGCCAGCACTGATTAGCTACAATGCAAGTCTGTCAAAAGAATTGAACTAAGGGGGCAGTTTGCAGAGGCTTAGATGCAAGATAATTATAGAGGTAAAAAGTGTATTAATATAGCTGTGTTGGTTATGCAAAACTAGGGAATGCGTAATAAAGGGATTATCTATATTTTTAAACAATAAATATTCTGGTGAAGACTGTACCTTTAAGAGTAGAGAACATTAAGGAGCCATCTATCCTGGTGGACAAGTGATTTGTGCAGTCCAGGTGAATCTGTCTAAGAAAGGGGCAAGAAGAAATAAAGGGAAAATAGGGGTAGAGAGGAAGAGAGAGAAAAAAAAGAAAGGAGAAAAGAGGAAAAGAATAGAAGAGAGAAGGAGAAGGAGGAATGGCTTGAATCTGCAATGGAAATAGGCAACATAATTGTAGAACAAAACAAAATAGTGGTCAGCTCAAAAACGCACTGCCCAAGGCTATTCTGGGGGATCCATTTCGTAGCCCCCAGAATAACACTTCCATAAGTATACACATACTTAACTGTAGTTGGGGGGGGAGGGCCTGCTTAAAAAAAGATAAAAAGTGACTAACATCATTACTTCATGACCATAGTGCTACTCTGTTTAACAATTGTGTAGATAAACACATCAAACAAGAATCCCAGTATAAAAGCTATTTTCTGCCGTAGGAGGAGGGTATGACCAAGGGGGTATACACTTATTTAGAAAATGTGTCAGGAGAGGTGGGTTAAATCACTACATCCATTCTGGGGTGTGGTGTATATAATCCCCTGGTAAAACTCTTAGACACTCACTATAGTACATAACAATTGCAAGAGGTAAAAGTTGGAGAACTGTGCAAACAGAGGCAATGTAAAGTATCAACCTACTAAAATATACTGAATGTATGCCTCCAACATTTATGTAGTAGTAACAGTGAGCATCCTAGCCGCATCATAACTAGCTCTAGGGAAGCTGAACAAAAGAGGCAGTCCCAACAGAGTCTGTAACTCCAGGGGTTGTATAGCCTATACAGTAGATAAGGACCAACACTTCTCTCCAGGGGAGGTTGTCAACTTATGATGATGCGGGAGAAGGGGTCAGTGGATATGACCCACCAGAGGTGGCCAGGTGGGAAATAGGGGAGTAGAAGTGCTGCCTAAGGTGTCTTCAGCAGTGGGTTACTGTTTAAGGTTGATCCCGTCCCCAGATGTTGCTCAGGATATTTCTTCCCCAGTGTAGCAGTTGTAATGGTTTTGGATTAAGGCCTATGAAGGGAGAGAGAAGGGTGGCTAAGCTTCGACTGAGGCTTGTGTATAGTTCCAGGTGGGCCCCCAAAGCAGTCTCCGGCATATGTGAGTTATGTTAGTTATACTAACTTTTCTTTGGCTTTTTGAGCCTAAAAACTGCAAAAAATAAGACTTAAGCAGGAGCTATGTTTCAGTGCGACCTCCCAGTTCGGCTATTAGCTCCGTCCCCCCACAGCATGTAGATTTCTACAGGTGTGGGGGAAAGATGGAGAAGTGGGTTTAGCTGTTGCATTAAGATTATAGGTGACCAGGTGATAGTCTGAAATGGGAAAAGGGAACATTGGGAGGTTGCTGCCACTTTGAGAGAGAGAGGGGGGAGAAGAGGCAAACACAGTGGACTTCAAAGGAGGAAAAGGAGAGAGATGGGATTGGAGGTGGGTACTAATGGGATCCTGCTCTCCCCCTCCTGCACCCAACACACCAACATGTTTGTCACCAGGCCTCAAGGTATGGCTAAAGTGGAAACAATGTGTTAGAGCAGCAATGGAAACCATGTAAAAAGGAGATAGCCAGGTTTCAGTAATTGCTAAATGGCTGAAAGCATTTAAAATAAATAGTTGTAAGTTTGTTGCAGACAGAACAAGAGTTCCATAGTGCACAAGTGAAAGGAGTGTGTGCGTTTGGGATGCATGGGATAGAAATGAGGTTATGTGTGCTGCTTTTATTGAAGTTTCTATAAGGAGTGCGTGATGGGGTAATAGTGGTAATGAGGGTGGGTCCAGGATATGGAAAGATGTCCCCTGATGTCCCCTGTTGCTAGCAGCAAGATGGAAAGTAAGAGTAGGTGAGAAGGAGATTTGTAGCAGTGGGGGTATTTCTGTGCGGTGGTGCTGTTTAGTGACATAGATTTTAAAAATAGAAAGTGTCTTCTTCACTGTAAGAGCGATACAATTGTGGTTGTGGAACTCATTACCAACGGAGGTAGTGAATGTGAATACCTTAGATACATTCAAAAATGGTTTGGATACATTTCTGGCTAGAAACAGAATTTGTGGATATGATTGCTTGTGTTAAATGGGTCACCTTTTAATGGGATTAATTTAAGCTCAACTGGAGCTTTTTTGTAAGTATATTAGATTTGTATAGGTTGAACTCGATGGACTTCGGTCTTTTTTCAACCTCATCTACTATGTTACTATGTTGGTTCATGAGAGCTAAGGTATGGAGAAGAAAGGAGAGAGGGGCCTATAAAAACTGCATGTGGAGAAGGGTAAGGCATGAGCATGTGAAACTGCCTGTAAAATAGGCATGAGACTGTTAAAAGGAAAAACAGTCCTGGAAACATACCAAAATATTAAATGCAAAAAACTTTGAAATTAATTTATATTTGCTTGTCTCAAATCTTGTTTAATTTTTGTCAAATTCTTAGTTCTGTTTAATTGTTATAATAAAAAAAATGCACTGAGCTGTGTCATAAATAATTACAATATGTTTTATTCAGCTATTTAAATAGATTTTTTTTTTTTAGATTTATTCCCCCCCCCTACATTTGTTGTTCTCCTTAACTTCCTGTCACAGCATTACAAGGAGGAGGGTTACCATTAAAGGGACAGTCAACGAATGTTAAGACATTACAAGATTAGAGTGTCAGCAATCTGTAAGTTTAACAAAGTCTAATAGTATGTAAGAGACCAAAGGTTTTCACCTCCCACTTACTAACCATATGTCATGCTGTCTAGATTACGAGTGGTGCACTTATCATTTGCATGCATGCTATATCGGTTGTTTGTGGCCATTTGCGCAAGTTAAATTCCACCCATATTACAAGTTGAAAGTAAATTCGAATGTATGAGCGCAATTGCTATTTACGCTAGAATGATTAGTGCAAATTCAGAGCTCTAGTTAACTGTTATGCAAATCAAAAAAGTATCACAAAACATAAAAAATACATTTAAAAGTACAGTTACACTAATAATAGCAGAAAGTGGAGGTGCTGTGTCACCTCCAGGGAACTAAACTGCCTACGTCCTCTGAGTCAACCTTGTTGCCTCACCTCCAAAATAAAAGAGCTCCCAATAGCCTAGCAGATTTCAGACAATGTGGTACATGCACTAACTGGTTATACTCACAAGATTGCAGTTAAATAAGCCTTTTATTAAAATCATCACAAAGGTGTCTTCACTTCAGGTGCAGCTTTAGGTTTTATTTAAAATACAGCTCAACGCGTTTCGGCTAAAAGAAGCCTTTATCAAGAGCATAAAGTTAAAACATTTTCTGGAACAAATGGTTATAGCCTAGCAATATTCACAAACAAATTTATAGTCTCAAAACCCTGCCTGCCTTCTTCAAGACACACCCATCAACCTGTGTGCTGAATTCAGCTTACATAATGGGCTGTATCAAATTCCTATCTTTTTCTGTCAGGAAGTGTAGAAATAAACCAATGACATTCAGTATGCCAGATGCCTTAAATAAATTTATATGGTTACACTTCAACTGACCTATAGTGTCTTTGTGTTGATAATCCCTTTACATTGATAATATCTCACTAAATAATCTGTATAAAAAACAATCTGTGCTTGGAAACATATGTGTTATTTAACCCTTTAATGACCACAGCACTTTTCCATTTTCTGTCCGTTTGGGACCAAGGCTATTTTTACATTTTTGCGGTGTTTGTGTTTAGCTGTAATTTTCCTCTTACTCATTTACTGTACCCACACATATTATATACCGTTTTTCTCGCCATTAAATGGACTTTCCAAAGATACCATTATTTTCATCATATCTTATAATTTACTATAAAATAAATTATAAAATATGAGGAAAAAATGGAAAACAAAACTTTTTTTTTAACTTTGACCCCCTAAATCTGTTACACATCTACAACCACCAAAAAAACATGCTAAATAGTTTCTAAATTTTGTCCTGAGTTTAAAAATACCCAATGTTTACATGTTATTTGGTTTTTTTTCAAGTTATAGGGCAATAAATACAAGTAGCACTTTGCTATTTCCAAACCACTTTTTTTCAATATTAGCGCTAGTTACATTGGAACACTAATATCTTTCAGGAATCCCTGAATATCCATTGACATGTATATATATATTTTTTAGAAGACATCCCAAAGTATTGATCTAGGCCCATTTTGGTATATTTCAAGCCACCATTTCACCGCCAAATGCGATCAAATAAAAATAATTGTTCACTTTTTCACAATTTTTTTCACAAACTTTAGGTTTCTCACTGAAATTATTTACAAACAACTTATGCAATTATAGCATAAATGGTTGTAAATGCTTCTCTGGGATCCCCTTTGTTCATAAATAGCAGACATATATGGCTTTGGCTTTGATTTTTGGTAATTAGAAGGCTGCTAAATGCCACTGCGCACAACACGTGTATTATGCCAAGCAGTGAAGGGGTTAATTAGGGAGCATGTAGGGAGCTTCTAGGGTTAATTTTAGCTTTAGTGTAGTGTAGTAGACAACCCCAAGTATTGATCTAGGCCCATTTTGGTATATTTCATGCCACCATTTCACCGCCAAATGCGATCAAATTAAAAAAATTTTTTAAATTTTTCACAATTTTAGGTTTCTAACTGAAATTATTTGCAAACAGCTTGTGCAATTATGGTACAAATGGTTTTAAATTCTTCTCTGGGATCCCCTTTGTTCAGAAATAGCAGACATATATGACTTTGGCATTGCTTTTTGGTAATTAGAAAGTCGCTTAATGCTGCTGCGCATCACGCGTGTATTATGGCTAGCAGTGAAGGGGTTAATTAGGTAGTTTGTAGGGCGCTTGCAGGGTTAATTTTACTTTAGTGTAGAGATCAGCCTCCCACCTGACACATCCCACCACCCCCTGATCCCTCCCAAACAGCTCCCTCCCTTACCCCACCCCACAATTGTCCCCGCCATCTTAAGTACTGGCAGAAAGTCTGCCAGTACTAAAATAAAAGGTTTTTAAAAAATAATAAAAAAATAAAAAATGGGCATATTTACATATGCTGCTGTGTAGGATCCCTCCTTAGCCCCCAACCTCCCTGATCCCTCCCAAAACAGCTCTCTAACCCTCCCCCTCTGCCATATTGGGGACCATCTTGGGTACTGGCAGCTGTCTGCCAGTACCCAGTTTGCAAAAAGAAATGTTTATTTATTATTTATTTTTCTTTTTTCTGTAGTGTAGCTTCCCCTCCTCCCAAATGACAAAACCCAACACCAAACTGATCATTTTTTTAACATTTACAGCCCAACTTTTATTTCATTTTGGGACACATTTTTCTGTAATGTAGCGGTTCCCACCTGCTCCCTCCCCGTGCACGCGCCTGACCCAGCGTGCATGTGTGCGCACGCCCCTGGACATCCCGGCCCACGATCCCGCCCCCCTCCACATGACCAGGGCCATCGATGTCCGCCACCCGCCTCCCACACAGGCTCCCACCCACCAACGAGGAAAGCCACCGATCTCCGGTGCAGAGAGGGCCACAGAGTGGCTCTTTCTGCATCGGATGGCTACCAAAGGTTATTGCAGGATGCCTCCATATCGAGGCATCACTGCAATAACCGGAAAGCAGCTGGAAGCGAGCAGGATCTCTTCCAGCTGCTTTCCACACCGAGGACGTGCAGGGTACGTCCTCAGGCGTTAACTGCCTTTTTTTTTTTTGAGGACGTACCCTGCACGTCCTCGGTCGTTAAGGGGTTAAACATTCATTTGTGCAGCATAAATCAAACGATACAAATGATGATGAACCACATTAGCTATTGGTACAAGGCAAAAGTTATGCCCTTAATAACCTTAATTATTATTGTGATCTCTGTTAACATCAATATTAAATGTTAAAATCACTATAACAATAGCGACCAATCTACAAGAATAAACATTGGTCAAATGTCCTTGCATCAACCAATGAAGAAATCAGTAGTCCCACTCGGTCTCGATACCAGGACCTTGTGCATGTCAAGCGGACATGATAACCACTGCACTATCACAATCTTGGGTCCTTTTTCTCCCAATGGAAACACTGAACATATTGCTTGTTACATTTTTGGAAGTCCTGATTCAATAAAGTGATATTGTCTGCTATTTAGGTGTACAAATGGCAAAATAAAAGGAGGGACAAGTTAGAGATGCAACATAAACAATACAAAAATTGAATTCACTTGATAAATAAGGTCAAAGAGCGATAAATAGCAATACCATACCATATAAGTAAAAATAAAAAAACTGTAAAGTCAAAACAACACAAGTTCACCAAAAGGCTGCTATAAAAGCCTTAATGTATGATATTGTAATCTATAGTAAAGCTTATCATTATCACAAGCAGAATAATATATGCTGTTCATTAGGGAAAACAGGACAGGATGTTACATGTTCTTAAACATATAGAATAATTTTCAAAACATGTATAGAACTATTTATCTTCCATCACCACCAGCAAACCAATAGCAAAATAAATAAATCATCAAAAGCTATTAACTGGCTACCGAGGAGAAGAACTTAGACAAGCTCAGTAGTTAAACACATCTTTTAAAGAAACATAGTAATCTTAAAGGGCATTTATAGTCTACATCTCCCTTTATAAGGAAGCTGCTACCTTAGTATCCTTATTTAACCCCCATTCACCATAGGTCTTCATATTAAATATCCACCACATTTCTCTTTTCAACAGAACATATTCTATGCTCCCTCCTCTCCATGACTGTTTTACTTTCTCGATCCCAACCCATTTAATGCTAGCATTAAATTTATTACAACAGTTGCAGTGTATAGGAACACCATGATCTAACTTCTTTTAATCTATTTTGTTGAAATGTTCTAAAACCCTGGTCTTGAGTAATCTAGATGTTTGGCCTAAATATTGTATCCCACAACCACAGGTCAGCAGGTTTATTACGTTGGTAGTTTTACAACTAATAACATTTTTGAAGTTATACTGCTTACCTGTGACTGTAGAAACAAATGATTTAATTGAATATTTCTTATAATCACAGGCCTTGCACTTGCCGCATGAATAAAAACCTGTTAGGTTGTTTAGTATAGAAGAGGTTTTGGGCTGCATTCCCTTAATTAAGGAGGGGGCTAAGATATTTTTAAATGAATTAGTCTTTCTGAAAACTACATTCGGTCTTTTAGGGATCACAGTTTTAAGGATTTCCTCTCTTTCAAGAATGTGCCAGTGTTTATTGATTACCCTATTTATCAGTTTGAAATCTTTACTGTAAGTTGTAACAAAAAATAGGAACTTATTTTCACCAGCTTTCTCTTTCTTATTCCTATTAACCAATAATGTTTACCTTTCTAGGAGCTCAGTGTTCTGTCTATCCTTCTCTATCTCATCTTTCTTATATCCTTTTCCAATAAATCTGTCCATGATGAAAGTTACAAACTCACCAATTTTTTCTACATCCTCACCTGTATCTGGGATGGGGATATAGAAAAAATTGGTGTGTTCGTAACTTTCATAAATTCAAATTAACTGTCCCTCATATTTACCCCTAACATTAACACAAGTTTTGACTTTACTGGTTTTTTTTTTTTTTTTTTTACTTATATGGTATGGTATTGCTATTTATCACACTTTGACCTTGTTTATCAAGTGAATTCAATTTTTGTATTGTTTATGTTGCATCTCTAACTTGTCCCTTCTTTTATCTTGCCATTTGTACACCTAAATAGCAGACAATATCACTCTATTGAATTGGGACTTCCAAAAATACTATGAGAGCGATATGTTCAGTGTTTCCATTGGGAGAAAGAGGACCCACGATTGTGATAGTGCAGTGGTTATCACGTCCGCTTGACATGCACAAGGTCCTGGGATCGAGACCGAGTGGGACTACTGATTTCTTCATTGGTTGATGCAAGGACATTTCACCAATGTTTATTTTTGTAGATTGGTCGCTATTTTTATAGTGATTTTAACATTTAATATTGATGTTAACAGAAATTGCAATAATATGTTTATTAAGGGCACAACTTTTGCCTTGTACCAATAGCTAATGTGCTTCATCATCATTTGTATTGTTTTATTTATGTTGCACAAATGAATGTTTAAATAACACATATGTTTTCAAGCACAGATTGTTTTTGATACAGATTATTTAGTGAGATATCAATTTAAAGAGATTATCAACACAAAGACAGTATAGGTCTGTTGATCTCAGAATGGAAGCTTTTTTATGTGGGGAAGTGTAACCATATAAATTTATTTAAGGCATCTGGCATACTGAATTTCATTGGCATATTTCTATACTTCCTGACAGAAAAAGATAGGAATTGGATACAGCCCTGATGCAAGCTGAATTCAGCACACCTGTGGATGGGTGTGTCTTGAAGGCAGGCAGGATTTTGAGACTATAAATTTGTTTGTGCATATTGTTAGGCTATAACCATTTGTTCCAAAAATTGTTTTAACTTTATGCTCTTGATAAAGACTTCTTTTAGCCGAAACGCGTTGAGTTGTATTTTAAATAAAACCTGAAGCTGCACCTGAAGAAACATTTGTGATGATTTTAATAAAAGGCTTATTTTAGCTGCAATCTTGTGAGTATAACCAGTTTGTGCGCCTACCACATTGTCTGAAATCTTCTACACTATTGTGAGCTCTTTTATTTTGGAGGTGAAAGCAACAAGGTTGACTCAGAGGACGTGGGCAGTTTGGTTCCCTGGAGGTGACACAGTGCCACCACTTTCAACACTTTCTGCTTCTATACACGGTTTGAGAGAACCAGGGCTGGAAGCGAGCACCTGAAGGGAAGTGCTAACATTGCTTCATATTTTATCCTTTCTAATACACTCATAATAAAACGTTATAAGCGTTTAAATATATGAGATGTCAGGTATTAGAAAAAAAAATGGGCCAAAAGTGCTTTTACACAGGGATCCCTAGGAACACGTATAAATATAGGTATGTATATAAATATATATGAATATATTTCTATACATATGAATTTATATATATATATATATATATATATATATATATATATATATATATATATATATTTACAGACATATATAAACATATAAATACATATATACATATGTATAGAAATACATACTGGGGGCTGTCTGTGGGGGGAATACGATCTTGAGTTCGCAACTTCGCAAAGTCTTTATTCCTGGGCGAGGATGCGACTTTGAAAGCACAAAATTTTTACTTGCGACCTGTAATACATGTGCAACCCGGCACCTGATGGTAAACAAAGATGAGGGCAAATTTGCAATCGATTAGTAATATAGCCCATAGCGTATATCATTATTTGTCCATGCTTTAAGTATTAAAAGGGCAAACAATAGGTCAGGCATACGTCAGGCACTTCAGATGGGTTGGTCAGAACAACCATTGGCCTGACTTTTTCAACATCAGGGACATTAAGTTTCTTCCTTATGAACGATCATATTTGATCATGTCCCCAAACACAAGAGGGGAGGGGATAGGAATCATAATATTACTCAGTAGGGAGGCTAGGTACATTACTTTATCTTTATTTTACCTATCCAAGACCATTCTTTTATCACCATTATCTCTTAATTACATAGGAATGGTGAATAGTTGATCTCTTCATTTAAGGTTATTCATGTTGTAAATGCACTTACAGTCTGCCTTTAATAAAAATGTATCAATGTCTCCAAACCTAATTATTTAAATCAATCAGTTTTAAAACCATCACATAAAGGATTTACACTGTGTTATTATGGCATTGAGAAAAATTCCTTGCAAGACTGATAGATTCAAAATTTTTATTCACAATGTCTCTTATTTTCATTAAATCTATCACTGGGTTCCCTATAGGTTTACCCTATGTATTTATTATAGGGGGGAAAAACAAGGATCAGAGAGTTAATATGATGGCTATGAGTCTATAATAATGTATTTGCCAATGTTTCTTTCCAAAAAACTTCTATTTGTATTGGGTAATTTTGATTTGAAATTTTAAGATCTAAACATATCATTGAACACTTTCTGAATGTATATGTAAATATAAAATGAAATTGAACATCAATTAGCCTTTCCATAAAAAAATATGGACTGGATGCACACCCCAGGTCCTGAGTAGCAATTACCAGAATAAACTTGGTGTAACTCCCCTCACCTGGGCAGCATGCTCAGAATACACTAGTAGCATATCCTATGACACAGACAGCATACCCAATATAGCTTCATAAATTATAGCAATTTATGTATGTTCAAAACAGATTTATACTCAAATTGCACTAGAACTCTACAACTGGGCAACCTTTATAGAATATATACTAAAGATAGGCAAAAGCAAATATCACCAAAAGTTTTATAAGCCTACCAGTTTAAGCAGTTATCAAAATTTTAAGGTGAACCCTTAGGATTTTATTTCCTCAATAAGAGTATGTTGTTGTAAAGGTCTAGTATGTTAGTGGCAATGTTCCCCTTCAGGTGTGCAGAGGCATGGCCACGTACCTTCCCTTTTGGTGTAGCGCATCCAGCATTTCATGACTGCGCAACCCTGGAGGGATGTGGAAACAGTGCTGACCGCCATGAACACTGAGCTGCAAGACAGCTTGACAGTGCCATTGACATAAGTGCATATCCCTGCCTCCTGCTCTCCTAGCCAATCAAAATTATATATAGACGGGGGATCGAAGCCAGTAACTGAAGTGGTTGGACGTGTTTCTCTGGAGCTCCTGGCTCTACAATCTAATAACTAGGGTTTCTAATTAGTATAAGCTTTGATTTCAGTTTAAAAAAAAAACAGGATTCACTACTTATCTCAGAGCCTTGAAGATACTGTGAAATTTCACTAAAAAAATGCACTTCCAACCTACGCTGTTCCGTGCAGCCATGTGGTGAGCGGCCTCACAGTATAACGATTAGGACGTCTATCAGCAAGTAGGCCATTACAAACATAATACCTAGGATTCATACAATCCAAGAGCTCAGTATACCGCACTATTCCCCCATCGGGTAACCAGGTTAAGAAGCAGCAAGAAGTTCTGCGTCACTTTATAACCATACCATATACTAAAACCTCCTTTTCAAAGGGTATTATACATAACAATGGGAGACTTTATCACAGCAGTGCAACTCTTGTTGGCAGATTTGGATCGGGTGATCGATAACAGCTTCGAAAATCTACTACAGACTATAAGGCCTGTAACTACACAAAATGTTTCCACTGCAACTGTGGAGACAACGGACAAAACAATTATTTAAAAGCAGAATAGCCCTTTGAACTCTGTCAGACAAGTAGAAGAACAACAAATTTACCAGATAATCCAGTATTTAATCCCTCCCAGAAGTCAGAATTTCCTAGCTGGCTGCCATCTCTTACTGCTGGAAACCTCATGGAGTGGGATACATTTACAATGGTTGGAAACCATACAACCCAGCATACATGGAAAGCACTGAAGGGGACACTTCTCAATAGCTTAGTTAGATTCTCACAACTGCGAACCAAGTTTCTAGACAACGCATCCCTGAAATAGACTGTGATAAAC
The DNA here is from genome assembly GCF_027579735.1 of Bombina bombina. Classification (NCBI taxonomy): domain Eukaryota; kingdom Metazoa; phylum Chordata; class Amphibia; order Anura; family Bombinatoridae; genus Bombina; species Bombina bombina. The sequence goes on from NC_069506.1 coordinate 67,168,336, forward strand.
TGACAGACAGCGGTAACATACCAAAAGCAATTACCGATAACAGCTGATTCAGCAGCGCATGAACCATATTATGTTGCTCTGGTTGTTACCTCTTGGGGGGACATGGACCCAGAAACCAGACTGCTGACAAGATGGCACTAACAAATCAGAAGGAGAACTCAACAGGACTGCCTCTACAAATGAAGGTCCGTAGTGATATTGCAGAGCTTCTGCTTACAGCAGGGGCACCCTCCGGTAATTTTTCAGAGATGTGGTCTGAGTCCTGGGGAACAAATTCTAAGTTATGGTTACACATTGGTCCTGGGCCTACACCTGATCTAGACATGAACATCACAGCAATCTCAGTAAAGAAAGCACCTGTTATGCTGGTCACTTACTATCTAAAAGAATTCCTCAGATTCTGTGAACTTGTGATGGAGCAGTGTTGCATCGATCTCCCCAGAAATACACTGAACTTAGGTAAAGGCTAGATCTAGAAATGGATTTCGAGATATATTTACACACAGATTATTGGCATTTGATGTTTGTTATATATTATGTTCATACTTTGTTCTTATTATGTTTTTCACCTTCATAGTTTTAGGATTAGAACTCTCTAGGGGCTATTGACATCATGGTCACGCTAATTGCTATTGACCACCTTTCTTTGTCAAGTCATTACCAGTTTCTAGAAATGGTTTACTATCGCACTACTAATAATTATTACATATACTCTGTACTCCTTTATTTATGCATGTTGGGCACTCTAATTAATTTCTATTTGTGGACTGTCAACCTTGGATTCACACTCCTTATCAGCTATTACAACTATATCCTAATAAGGCCATACAGGTCCTAGAACCATTAGTTTACTTCACCTACTTACCTGATGTCATTCTCTCAATGTATATAATATATGGAGTGGCTGTCTGCAGCTGAGGCAGCATAGACAGACAAAGCTACTGTTTACTAAATAACATCACATAAGTCAAGACCTTTAATGCACCTTTAAAGTTACAAATTCATTAAATGAGGAAATAGGTTGTCTGAAAACATTTGATGAAAATCAACAGATAGAAAAAAACCTGAATGTGGTCTTGAGCCAACTCAGTCTTACTACTAACCCCACTTGCCATATATGAAGGACAAAGAGTGGATTAACAGTAACTCAGCACTCAAAGTAGTTAATCTAAGTAACATATGTTACATGAACAAAGATGGGGAGAGTGCCACAAAAAGGAGGAAGGTCAAAAATAAAACGTAACTTTTACTATACACTATTAAAAATAATAACCAATGTGTGTAAGTTGTGGTGTATTTAAAACTTGGATTAAGAACTGAACAGAGAAAACTGTGTCTGTAGCCACCAATGGGTTATAACAATGCCAAAATTTCTAAGCATAAACAGCCCCACAGCCCAGCTCAGACCACTACAAAGGGGTTCACAGATTGCAGGATAAGCTATCTAAAAAAGGGGATTGACCCCATCACATATTAAGCTGCTCTATGCAATACTGGAACCCGGGTCACTGCTGTTCTGAGACACTGTGTAAGGATCAATATCAATTAAATAGAGGACATGGCCTCAGATATATCAAATTGCAAGCAAAGTCAAGGGTATACAATTGAGGTGGCTACAAGACACACAAAACACGCCTGATGTGCATTTCGCCGCTAGCACGGCTTTATCAAAGGCTAACCAGATTGTGGCCGGCTCCCCGGTATTTAATATTTGCTTAGCCAATCATTAGCGAGTGTGCAACACACCCACTAAAGTACACCTATCACTAGTAGTCTGCCATCATTGGCTAGGAAGATTGTCATGTGATTAGACATGACCCAGTGACGTAATCATCAGTAAACAAAAAAGTTTCATAACACAGCATTATTAGAAAATTACAAATGCTCATTGCAGTACAGAAATACTATATACATAGTAACGCCCACAACCGACGATCTCAGTGGTATAAATTGAAAATCCAACATCATGGTAATATCGTAATGACGTTATCTTCCACTATTGTCAAACAGACATAAGAACATTATCGCTCACAGTTCTATCTTATCTGACAAATTGCTAGAGGAGGGACTATAATAGGTTATATTCTCGGCACACAAATACTTTATATGTAGAAATGTTCACATCTGATGTTAACGATGGATTCAGGAGAGTACATAGAAACATGATAATGAGTCCCATAATCACATAATTGCATACTATTCTCAAACAGATATATGTGCATTATCGCAATAGATTATATATCTGTGATAAGGTTAATAATGCAAAATTACATATATCTATGATAATGAACCAATTGGCATAAAGAATATATTTACAGGATAATAATCATTTAAGAGTCAATTCAAATGTGAGTAGGATGGCTCTGTTCCCAGGGTGCTGAATTCCTAATGATTATTCCTGTGACTAGTCCAAAAGAGTATCAGTGGCTATATTAAGTCCCCAAAAAACATTTTTTGCGATGCCATGCCATAAGTATCAATGTTTAAACTACTGATAACGTGTCAAACAGATACATTACATAGTTATGTAAAAATATTCTTCTAGCGTGCATTGTCGTTATTGACCAATGTTGCTTTATGTCATCATACTTTATGTAACCCACATATGTTGGAGGGCTAAATCCACGAATAAATATAATGACTGAGATCCAGATCACAAATCGGTCATTACCCTACTCACTCCGTTAATTCAAAAAAGACCTGATACCGTGTCAAAACAGATACATTAAAAAAGCCATTATCCTAGTGTGCACAAACAGATTGGATCTAGTTTAGAAGCAGGTAAAAAATTATTTAAACTTAACCCATGGTGTCATACTACTACATGTTACCAGAATATATTAAGGGGCCCTTAAATCCAAGAATTATTATAGTAACTAAGATCAAAATCACAAAATGGTCATTGCCCTATACAGTTAGTTACACAATTTAGTAAGGTTTCCTATAAAAAGGAGCCAAATCCGTCCTGTTCATTTAGTCCGTTAGGTGCCAGTGTATTCAACCAGAAGATCCATCAGCATTCTGATTGGAGTAACATGGATTCAATGTCACCCCCCCTTATTCCTGGTTTAATTACCTGTAGAACACAGACTTTTAGCAGTGGTGTCGTACCATGCTTTTTCCAATAGTGTCTCGCTACTGGGGTTAAGGTTTTCTTATTAGACATATCAGTTACACAGTTCTTGATACTATTGATATGTTCCCCTAGTCTAGAGCGCAGTTCTCGCGTCGTGATCCCGGCATATCTTTTACCACAGTTGCATAGAAGACAATATACAACATTTCTAGTTTTGCAATTTGCAAAGCCATACATATATTTAGTTCCTGTTTGTGTCACAAATTCCCTCTCATTATGGATGAACTTGCGGAAACTGCATGATCCACAGGTGTAAGTACCGCATAGTCTTTTATTACTTAGTTTTCTCTTTATAAAATGACTTTGTACCAGTTTATTGCCTATTGTTGGTGCTCTCCTCCAACTAGTACTGATTCTCTCTCCTATACTCTGCGCTAGAATTGGATCAGACTTCAGAATACCAATATGGTTGCTAAGTATTCGGCTTATCACTTGATGTTCAGTATTAAAAGTAGTGACAAATCTTACAATGCTCTCAGAATCTGTTTTTTTCTTTTGTTTAGGGATTAATAAAGAGTCCCTAGGAGTCCTTTTGGCTCATTGGAATGCAAGTCTTATTATTTTCCGTGTATATCCTCTGTCTTTTAATCGGATCTTGAGCTCTTTTGCTCTTTGAAAAAACACTGAATCATCTGTGCAATTTCTGCGGACTCTCAAGAATTCCCCAGTGGGGATCGCTTTTTTGGTTTGTGTTGTATGAAATGTCATATTGGAGCAAAGAATTAGTAGCCGTTTTTTTCCAAAAAAGATCAGTCTTAAGTTTGTTTTGTTCATCCCTATATATTCGAATATCCAAAAATTCCACTCGATTACCCCCTACGTTATAGGTGAGTTTAAGATTAAGATCATTAGTGTTAAGAATATTAATGAATTCCTTGAATTCTGTGACGCTACCTGTCCAAATAATGAACAGATTGTCTATATATCTGGACCACATCCTGATATATTTAGTGTAGTGGGATAATTTGTCTCCGAATACTATCTCTCGTTCCCACCAACCCAAGTAAATGTTCGCATATGTTGGTGCGCATGAGGAGCCCATTGCGGTTCCCTAAGTTTGTAGATAGAATCTATCGTTAAACACATAAAAATTATGTTTAAGAAATTTTAACAGCTTAAGTATGAATTCATTGCGTTCTTTTCTGTCATTAGATTCCATATCTAAAAAATATTTGACTGCATTACACCCTTTGTCATGTTTGATGGATGTATATAAAGACTCGACATCACTTGTTATTAATAATGCATTTTCTTCAAGTGGAATATCTTTAATTTTACTAAGGATATCCATAGTATCCTGGGTAAAAGAGGGAAGTGATAATACAATATCTCGAAGATAAAGATCCAGAAATCTACTTGCTTGTTCGCGCAAGCTACCAATACTGGAGACAATTGGTCTGCCTGGAGGTTTATGCTTACTCTTATGTACCTTAGGTAATAAATATAGGGTTGATACTTTAGGATTCTTTGCCTGTAAAAATTGCCATTCTTTTTGGCTGATTATTCCTATGCTTTTAGCTTCTTTAATCATTGCATTATATTCACTCAAAAATTGGGAAGTGGGATTGGAGAACAGATGTTTATAGCATCTTCTATCATTTAGTTGTCTACATGCCTCTTGTATGTACTCCTCTTTATCCCAGATGACAATATTGCCACCTTTGTCAGATGCTTTCACTATGACATCATCCCATGATTTTATTTCTGGTAGGGCTTGGTTTTCGTCTCTGCTCAAATTGAAAACTTTTCTTTCTTCAATTTTCAGAAACTCTGTACTGACCATTCTTAGGAACACTTCTAGTTGGGATATTTTATTCAAAACGGGCATGAATTTAGATTTAGGTTTTAATTTCTTATCTAGAAAGGTTTCTATTAAAGGGGAACTGCTGTCCTCACTTTCATTCCACAATTCATTGCCCGTTTTGAATAAAATACCCCAACTAGAAGTTTTCCTAAGAATGGTCAGTACAGAGTTTCTGAAAATTGAAGAAAGGAAAGTTTTCAATTTGAGCAGAGACGAAAACCAAGCCCTATCAGAAATAAAATCATGGGATGATGTCATAGTGAAAGCATCTGACAAAGGTGGCAATATTGTCATCTGGGATAAAGAGGAGTACATACAAGAGGCAAGTAGACAACTAAATGATAGAAGATGCTATAAACATCTGTTCGCCAATCCCACATCCCAATTTTTGAGTGAATATAATGCAATGATTAAAGAAGCTAAAAGCATAGGAATAATCAACCAAAAAGAATGGCAATTTTTACAGACAAAGAATCCTAAAGTATCAACCCTATATTTATTACCTAAGGTACATAAGAGTAAGAATAAACCTCCAGGCAGACCAGTTGTCTCCAGTATTGGTAGCTTATGCGAACAAGCAAGTATATTTATGGATCTTTATCTTTGAGATATTGTATTATCACTTCCCTCTTTTACCCGGGATACTATGGATATCTTTAGTAAAATTAATGATATTCCACTTGAAGAAAACGCATTATTATTAATATGTGATGTGGGGTCTTTATATACATCCATCAAACATGACAAAGGGTGTAATGCAGTCAAAAATTTTTTAGATATGGAATCTAATGACAGAAAAGAATGCAATGAATTCATACTTAAGCTGTTAAAATTTGTTCTTAAACATAATATTTTTGTGTTTAACGATAGATTCTATCTACAAACTCAGGGAACCGCAATGGGCTCCTCATGCGCACCAACATATGTGAACATTTACTTGGGTTGGTGGGAACGAGAGATAGTATTCGGAGACGAATTATCCCACTACACTAAATATATCAGCATGTGGTCCAGATATATAGATGATCTGTTCATTATTTGGACAGGTAGCGTCACAGAATTCAAGGAATTCATTAATATTCTTAACACCAATGATCTTAATCTTAAACTCACCTATAACGTAGGGGGTAATCGAGTGGAATTTTTGGAGATTCTAATATATAAGGATGAACAAAACAAACTTAAGACTGATCTTTTTAGGAAATAAACGGCTACTAATTCTTTGCTCCAATATGACAGTTGTCATACAACACAAACCAAAAAAGCGATCCCCACTGGGGAATTCTTGAGAGTCCACAGAAATTGCACAGATGATTCAGTGTTTTTTCAAAGAGCAAAAGAGCTTAAGATCCAATTAAAAGACAGAGGATATACACGGAAAATAATAAGACTTGCATTCCAAAGAGCCAAAAGGACTCCTAGGGACTCTTTATTAATCCCTTAACAAAAGAAAAAAACAGATTCTGAGAGCATTGTAAGATTTGTCACTACTTTTAATACTGAACATCATGTGATAAGCCGGATACTTAACAACCATATTGGTATTCTGAAGTCTGATCCAACTCTAGCAAAAAAGTATAGAAGAGAGAATCAGTACTAGTTGGAGGAGAGCACCAACAATAGGCAATAAACTGGTACAAAGTCATTTTATAAAGAGAAAACCAAGTAATAAAATACTATGCAGTACTTACACCTGTGGATCATGCAGTTTCTGCAAGTTCATCCATAATGAGAGGGAATTTGTGACACAAACACAAACTAAATATATGTATGGCTTTGCAAATTGCAAAACTAGAAATGTTGTATATTGTCTTCTATGCGACTGTGGTAAAAGATAAGTTGGGATCACGACGCGAGAACTGTGCACTAGACTAGGGGAACATATCAATCAATAGTATCAAGAACTGTTTAACTGATATGTCTAATAAGAAAACCTTAACCCCAGTAGCGAGACACTATTGGAAAAAGCATGGTACGACACCACTGCTAAAAGTCTGTGTTCTACAGGTAATTAAACCAGGAATAAGGGGAGGGTGACATTGAATCCATGTTACTCCAATCAGAATGCTGATGGATCTTCTGGTTGAACACACTGGCACCTAACGGACTAAATGAACAGGACGGATTTGGCTCCTTTTTATAGGAAACCTTACTAAATTGTGTAACTAACTGTATAGGGTAATGACCGTTTTGTGATTTTGATCTTAGTTACTATAATAATTCTTGGATTTAAGGGCCCCTTAATATATTCTGGTAACATGTAGTAGTATGACACCATGGGTTAAGTTTAAAGAATTTTTTTTTTTTTAAAGTTTGTGCACACTAGGATAATGGCTTTTTTAATGTATCTGTTTTGACACGGTATAAGGTCTTTTTTTAATTAACGGAGTGAGTAGGGTAATGACCGATTTGTGATCTGGATCTCAGTCATTATATTTATTCGTGGTTTTGGCCCTCCAACATATGTGGGTTACATAAAGTATGATGACATAAATTAACAATTTAAAACGAATCTTTGTTTGCCCTCAAACTTGGTCAATAACGACAATGCACGCTAGAAGAATATTTTTACATAACTATGTAATGTATCTGTTTGACACGTTATCAGTAGTTTAAACATTGATACTTATGGCATGGCATCGCAAAAAATGTTTTTTGGGGACTTAATATAGCCACTGATACTCTTTTGGACTAGTCACAGGAATAATCATTAGGAATGCAGCACCCTGGGAGCACAGCCATCCTACTCACATTTGAATGGACTCTTAAATGATTATTATCCTGTAAATATATTCTTTATGCCAATTGGTTCATTTTCATAGATATATGTAATTTTGCATTATTAACCTAATCACAGATATATAATCTATTGCGATAATGCACATATATCTGTTTGAGAATAGTATGCAATTATGTGATTATGGGACTGTATTATCATGTTTCTATGTACTCTCCTGAATGCATAGTTACCATCAGATGCGAACATTTCTACATATTAAGAATTTGTGTGCCGAGAATATAACCTATTATAGTCCCTCCTCTAGCAATTTGTCAGATAAGATAGAACTGTGAGCGATAATGTTCTTATGTCTGTTTGACAATAGTGGAAGTTAACGTAATTACGATATTACCATGATGTTGGATTTTCAATTTATACCACTGAGATCATCGGGTGTGGGCGTTACTATGTATATAGTATTTCTGTACCGCAACAAGCATCTGTAATTTTATAATAATGCTGTGTTATGAAACTTTTTTGTTTACTGACGATTACGTCAATGGGTCATGTCTAATCACTCCTAGCCAATGATGGCAGACTACTAGTGATAGGTGTACTTTAGTGGGTGTGTTGCACATTCGCTAATGATTGGCTAAGCAAATATTAAATACCAGGGAGCCGGCCACAATCTGGTTAGCCTTTGATAAAGCCGTGCTAGCAGCAAAATGCGCATCATGCGTGTTTTGTGTGTCTTGTAGCCACCTCAATTGTATACCCTTGACTTTGCATGCAATTTGATATATCTGAGGCCATGTCCTCTATTTAATTGATATTGATCCTTACACAGTGTCTCAGAACAGCACTGACCCGGGTTCCAGAGTTGCATAGAGCAGCTTAATATGTGATGGGGTCAATCCCCTTTTTTAGATAGCTTATCCTGCAATCCGTGAACCCCTTTGTAGTGGTTTGAGCTGGGCTGTGGGGCTGTTTATGCTTAGAAATTTTGGCATTGTTATAACCCATTGGTGGCTACAGACACAGTTTTCTCTGTTCAGTTCTTAATCCAAGTTTTAAATACACCACGATTTACACACATTGGTTATTATTTTTAATAGTGTATAGTAAAAGTTACGTTTTATTTTTGACCTTCCCCCTTTTTGTGGCACTCTCCCCATCTTTGTTCATGTAACATATGTTACTTAGATTAACTACTTTGAATGCTGAGTTACTGTTAATCCACTCTTTGTCCTTCTTGTATCTCACAAAAGTCAGCACCCCCTATTCATATATTAGTGAGATAATTTGATATACACTAACGTCTATGATGGTATAGTCACATATATTCAGTTATCTATAATTGATATGTAAATTGTTAAAAGGGGTAACTAGTAGTTTAACATTGGATTTTTCACCCCACCAACATTGATCCACTTGCCATATATACCTCAAAGAATGCCAAGATCTACACCATTCACTTTCCAAACATTGTTATGATTCTTTTTTAGATACAACTAACCCATTTTACCTAAATATTTTTTCAAAATGCAGTTTCTTAACCCTACTTGGGAGTCAGAGGTTGTTTATTCTTTACTTTAAGAATTTCTCCCTGGAACGGCATAACTTTGTATTAATCAGGTCAGCATAATAGAAGGATATTTGGGTTAGCGTATATAGAATAAGTGAACCTCCTATGTTAGATATAATAGATTTAATATAATATTAGCCCTCTATTTTACCTCATAAGAGTCACTATACTTCATATGCTTCATCATGCCCAATAGTGGCTATGTAACACACTAATATACCTCCATTGAAACAAGTAACTAAAACATAGGTCCAAGAGTGGCCTATCTATAATTTGGGAGGATCATATAATTTTATTAGAACCACATATCCCATATAGAAAATGAAATTCAACATTTCAGTCACCGGAACCACGCTCCAAGATCAGGAACTTTGTTATCGGCCTAAAGCATATATTACTTTTCTAATGTTTGATTTTGTCCCTTAGGCAAGTTGCCATGCCTTGGATATTTCAGCATTCCTGATATTTTAATTCTATACCTAAGACACCAGTGACTTGTAAACCTGTTGTTTATATCCTGTGATTGTGTTTTATCTACCTGTTCATGTATCTAATCACCTCAATAAAAACATATTTTAATATTATATATATATATATATATATATATATATATATATATATATATATATATATATATAAAAACATACAGCTTTTTCATCTACAGCAAAAACATATACGCCGGGACATCATAGCCATGCCCCTGAATCTCGGTCATCAGGAAAGGTATCGCAGGAATTCCTGATATTAGGCAGAATATTTTGTAGCATGACCTAAAATCTATCCGCATCTATCCAAACTCATATCGGTATATACCGCCCACTAAAACATAATTTATGTAAGAACTTACCTGATAAATTAATTTATTTCTTATTGGCAAGAGTCCATGAACTAGTGACGTATGGATATACAACCCTACCAGGAGGGGCAAAGTTTCCCAAACCTCAAAATGCCTATAAATACACCACTAACCACACCCACAATTCAGTTTAATGAATAGCTAAGTAATGGGGTGATAAAGAAAGGAGTAAAAAGCATCAACAAAGGAATTTGGAAATAATTGTGCTTTACACACAAAAATAAATCATAACCACCATAAAAAGGGTGGGCCTCATGGACTCTTGCCAATATGAAAGAAATTAATTTATCAGATAAGTTCTTACATAAATTATGTTTTCTTTCACGTAATTGGCAAGAGTCCATGAGCTAGTGACGTATGGGATAGCAATACCCAAGATGTGGAACTCCACGCAAGAGTCACTAGAGAGGGAGGAATAAAAATAAAAACAGCCATTTTCGCTGAAAAAAAAATAATCCACAACCCAAAATATAAGTTTATTCTTATGAATGAAAAGAAAAAACTTAAAATATAAGCAGAAGAATCAAACTGAAACAGCTGCCTGAAGAACTTTTCTACCAAAAACTGCTTCCGAAGAAGCAAATACATCAAAACAGTAGAATTTAGTAAATGTATGCAAAGAAGACCAAGTTGCTGCTTTGCAAATCTGATCAACTGAAGCTTCATTCTTAAAAGCCCCCGAAGTGGAGACTGAGAGAATGAGCCGTAATTCTCTGAGGCGGGGCATGACCCGACTCCAAATAAGCTTGATAAATCAAAAGCTTTAGCCACGATGCCAAGGAAACGGCAGAAGCCTTCTGACCTATCCTAGAACCAGAAAAGATAACAAATAGACTAGAAGTCTTCTTGAAATCTTTAGTGGTTTCAACATAATATTTCAAAGCTCTTACCACATCCAAAGAATGTAAGGATCTCTCCAAAGAACTCTTAGGATTAGGACACAAGGAAGGGACAACAATTTCTCTATTAATGTTGTTAGAATTCACAACCTTAGGTAAGAATTTAAATGAGGTCCGCAAAACTGCCTTATCCTGATGAAAAATCAGAAAAGAAGATTCACAGTAAAGAGCAGATAATTCAGAAAATCTTCTAGCAGAAGAGATGGCCAAAAGGAACAACACTTTCCAAGAAAGTAGTTTAATGTCCAAAGAATGCATAGGCTCAAATGGAGGAGCCTGTAAAGCCTTCAAAATCAAATTAAGACTCCAAGGAGGAGAGATTGATTTAATGATAGGCGTGATACAAACCAAAGCCTGTACAAAACAGTGAATATCAGGAAGCTTAGCAATCTTTCTGTGAAATAAGACAGAAAGAGCAGAGATTTGTCCCTTCAAGGAACTTGCAGACAAACCCTTAACCAAACCATCCTGAAGAAACTGTAAAATTCTAGGAATTCTAAAAGAATGCCAGGAGAATTTATGAAAAGAACACCATGAAATATAAGTCTTCCAAACTAGATAATAAATCTTTCTAGAAGCACTAGGCGTTCAATTTCTATACATTCAAATTTAATGATTTGAGATCCTGATGGAAAAACGGACCTTGAGACAGAAGGTCCGGCCTTAATGGAAGTGGCCAAGGTTGGCAACTGGACATCTGAACAAGATCCGCATACCAAAACCTGTGAGGCCATGCTGGAGCTACCAGCAACACAAATGATTGTTCCAAGATGATTTTGGAGATCACTCTTGGAAGAAGAACTAGAGGTAGGAAAATATAAGCAGGTTGGTAACACCAAGGAAGTGTCAACGCATCCACTGCTTCCGCCTGAGGATCCCTAGACCTGGACAGGTACCTGGGAAGTTTCTTGTTTAGATGAGAAGCCATGAGATCTATTTCTGGAAGACCCCACATCTGAAAAATCTGAGAAAACACATCTGGATGGAGGGACCACTCCCCCGGATGTAAAGTCTGATGGCTGAGATAATCCGCTTCCCAATTTTCTACACCTGGGATATGTACCACAGAAATTATATAAGAACTGGATTCCGTCTGAAAACAAATGAACGGTTCTCTCTTCAATAGAGGCCAAATCTGAAGAGCCCTGAAAATTGCACTGAGTTCCAAAATATTGATTGTAATCTCGCCTCTTGAGATTTCCAAACCCCTTGTGCTGTCAGAGATCCCCAAACAGCTCCCCAACCTGAAAGACTAACATCTGTTGTGATCACAGTCCAGGTTGGACGAACAAAAGAGGCCCCTATAACTATACAATGGTGATCTAACCACCAAGTCAGAGATAGTCGAACATTGGGATTTAAGGATATTAATTGTGATATCCTTGTATAATCCTTGCACCATTGATTCAGCATACAAAGCTGGAGAGGTCTCATATGAAAATGAGCAAAGGGGATCGTGTCCAATGCTGCATGCATGAGACCTAAAACTTCCATACACATAGCTACTGAAGGGAATGATTGAGACTGAAGGTTCCGACAAGCTGAAACCCATTTTAATCGTCTCTTGTCTGTTAGAGACAGAGTCATGGACACTGAATCTATCTGGAAACCTAAAAAGGTGACCCTTGTCTGAGGAATCAAGGAACTTTTTGGTAAATTGATCCTACAACCATGTCTTTGAAGAAACAACACTTGTTGATTCGTGTGAGATTCTGCAGAATGTAAAAGACTAAGCTAGTACCAAGATATCGTCCAAATAAGGAAACATCGCAATACCCCATTCTCTTATTACAGAGAGTAGGGCACCGAGAACCTTTGAAAAGATTCTTGGAGCTGTCGCTAGGCCAAATGGAAGAGCGACAAATTGGTAATGCTTGTCTAGAAAAGAGAATCTCAGAAACTGATAATGATCTGGATGAATCGGAATATGAAGATATGCATCCTGCAAGTCTATTCTGGACATATAATGCCCTTGCTGAACAAAAGGCATATAGTCCTTATAGTCACCATTTTGAAAGTTGGTACTCTTACATATCGATTCAAAATTTTTAGATCCAGAACTGGTCTGAATGAATTTTCTTTCTTTGGGACAATGAATAGATTTGAATAAAACCCCAGACCCTGTTCCCGAAACGGAACTGGCATGATTACCACTGAAAGCTCCAGGTCTGAAACACACTTCAGGAAAACCTGAGCCTTTACTGGATTTGCTGGGATGCATGAGAAAAAATATCTTCTCACAGGAGGTCTTACTCTGAATCCTATCCGATACCCATGAGAGACAATACTCAGAATCCATTGATTTTGGACAGAATTTGTCCAAACATCCTTGAGAAATTTTAATCTGCCCCCTACCAGCTGAGCTGGAATGAGGGCTGCACCTTCATGCGGACTTGGGGGCTGGCTTTGGTTTCTTAAACGGCTTGGATTTATTCCAATTTGAAGAAGGTTTCCAATTGGAAACATATTCCTTGGGGGAAGGATTAGATTTCTGTTCCTTAATTTGTTGAGAGGAACAAAAACAATTAAAAGCTTTAGATTTACCCTTAGGTCTTTTATCCTGAGGCAAAAAACTCCCTTCCCCCCAGTGACAGTTGAAATAATCGAATCCAACTGAGAACCAAATAACTTATTACCTTGGAAAGAAAGAGATAGCAATCTGGACTTAGAAGTCATGTCAGCATTCCAAGATTCAAGCCACAAAGCTCTTCTAGCTAAAATAGCTAAAGACATAGATTTAACATCAATTTGATGATATCAAAAATGGCATCACAAATAAAATGATTAGCATGTTGAAGCAAGTGAACAATGCTAGACAAATCAGAATCCATTTCTTATAATGCAGAAAAAACAGAGTGCGCTGCAAACAGCTCTACCTATTATCTATTAAGTGATAAATTATAAATGCAGTTTTACCATATATTAAAATATAAATACTACAAAAATTAAATAAATTCAATGTATACTTTATTTTCACAATATATATCTAAAACACTTTAAAATATTATAAGGTGCACCTTATAGTTAATAATATCTCAATAAGCTGCTTTTTTATTAAACACAACGTAATATCCCAAATGCTTAGGGGCAAGAATAGACACGGTTATATTAAACCGCAAATATATCTGCAACAAAGTTCCTTTTATGTATTTGATAAAACTTTTTCTTTGTGTAACCATATGTTAACAAAATAGATATGTTGTCCTCTTTATATTTTGCTATTTTTTAGTCTTTTATATCCCCAAAACGATCTTTCTTATTGCTGTATGTTTTACACATTGGGTGATTAGCAGTCGTTGGTTAAAACAGTATTCATGACATGCAATTCCTTGTATCCTCTGTATGCGTGGGTTAAAATGACCCAAAATATAAAAACTGATAGTCACTCACCAGAATCCGAAAGGTTTTATTTATTTTACCTTTCCCCGACTCTGCTACTCCTTCTATTGCAGCGCTGTTGGCGTCTCCAGACTAGCCGTTACTCCGGCTGTGACGTGTAACTCCTCACGTGATTGCTCCGAAGCTCCAATAGCCAGGTCGGTTTACCGGTGGCAGTTTTTTCAAATTAGTAGTGTAGTTCCTTAAAGGTATTGATATCTTTCAAAGGTGTTCAGTAGTAAGGTCTCCAGATGTTTTTCTTGATTCCTTAATCACCCGTAGTACTTGCACGTTTGGGCTGCTGTGTATAGGGATAACAATTCCGTTATAAAAGCTGGCCAGCAGAACGGACACGATCCTCACTCATCTACGCGTTTCAGCTTAATGCTTTTTTCAAGATGAGTCTGTTCCTATACAGCAGCCTTCTTATGCAGATTTCTTTAAAGGGATATATCTTTTCTTAAAGGGACAACTTATCTCTCAGTTACTTCTTCAATTTTCTCAACTTATTCTTTTGAGAGTGGAACATTTAATTATAGACGTAATAAAATACATTTAATCTAAAAGACATTTAGTGACATTGAAAATGTTATACACAATAGTTAATTTATATTTTTATTTCTATAGTTAATAACGTATGTTGAGGGACAGGATTAGAGAGCATATCCTAAATATAGAAAATGGATATGAAAAACATTTGCTCTCTAAACATTTTAAAGAAGAACACAATCAGAATCCGAAAGGCATGAAATACTGGGGCTTGAGAAAGATTAAACAAGATTGGCGTGGGGGAGATATTAATAAGAAACTTTTAAGGTCAGAAGCAGAACTAATTTTTAATTTTAAAACCCTTACTCCCTTAGGCCTTAATGCAGAGCTAGATCTTAATCCTTTTATATAATGTATTTTAAAATAATATATTTTAAAATGATGTCGATGATATGATTTTATTAACTATAGAAATATATATCTTTTACAAAAACAACTCTAAATTATATGATAGTTTTAATAGATAATTTTTAAAATTCAGCTTTTATCTATATTTAACAATAGGAAAGAAATACTCAACAAATAAATTAATATTATCTTAGTTTTGGTACAGATTCATTTAGATTAACATGCAAGTTTTTAACAGAAGGTAGTCATGAGTTTTTAATTTTGTTATTAATGATTTATTATTATTATTATGTTTTAAATACTCTATTGGATTGAATTTATCAAATAAGGGAATAAATGCTAGTAAATTAACTATTGTGTATAACAAAATTTTCAATGTCACTAAATGTCTTTTAGATGAAATGTATTTTATTACGTCTATAATTAAATGTTCCACTCTCAAAAGAATAAGTTGAGAAAATTGAAGAAGTAACTGAGAGATAAGTTGTCCCTTTAAGAAAAGATATATCCCTTTAAAGAAATCTGCATAAGAAGGCTGCTGTATAGGAACAGACTCATCTTGAAAAAAGCATTAAGCTGAAACGCGTAGATGAGTGAGGATCGTGTCTGTTCTGCTGGCCAGCTTTAATAACGGAATTGTTATCCCTATACACAGCAGCCCAAACGTGCAAGTACTACGGGTGATTAAGGAATCAAGAAAAACATCTGGAGACCTTACTACTGAACACCTTTGAAAGATATCAATACCTTTGAGGAACTACACTACTAATTTGAAAAAACTGCCACCGGTAACCCGACCTGGCTATTGGAGCAGCGGAGCAATCACGTGAGGAGTTACACGTCACAGCCGGAGTAACAGCTAGTCTGGAGACGCCAACAGCGCTGCAATAGAAGGAGTAGCAGAGTCGGGGAAAGGTAAAATAAATAAAACCTTTCGGATTCTGGTGAGTGACTATCAGTTTTTATATTTTGGGTAATTTTACAAGGAATTGCATGTCATGAATACTGTTTTAACCAACAACTGCTAATCACCCAATGTGTAAAACATACAGCAATAAGAAAGATCATTTTGGGGATATAAAAGACTAAAAAATAGCAAAATATAAAGAGGACAACATATCTAATTTGTTAACATATGGTTACACAAAGAAAAAGTTTTATCAAATACATAAAAGGAACTTTGTTGCAGATATATTTGCGGTTTAATATCACCGTGTCTATTCTTGCCCTTAAGCATTTGGGATATTAAGTGGTGTTTAATAAAAAAGCAGCTTATTGAGATATTATTAACTATAAGGTGCACCTTATAATATTTTAAAGTGTTTTAGATATATATTGTGAAAACAAAGTATACATTGAATTTATTTAATTTTTGTAGTATTTATATTTTAATATATGGTAAAACTGCATTTATAATTTATCACTTAATAGATAATAGGTAGAGCTGTTTGCAGCGCACTCTGTTTTTTCTGCATTATATTTATATTTGGTGTGAGTTTTGGGAAACCACACAATATAGAGTTGCTTTATTCTACCTCCAAGTTTTTACCTTTCCTGTTGTTTTCAGAATCCATTTCTTGCTGCACTAAATTTTCAAAGAAAAAAGTTGATGCAGCTGCAACATCAGCCAAAGAAATTGCAAGCCTGAGAAGATGACCAGAATATAAATAGGTTTTCCTTAGATAAGATTCAAGTTTCCTATCTAAAGGATCTTTAAAAGAAGTACTATCTTCCGTAGGAATAGTAGTACGTTTAGCAAGAGTAGAGATAGCCCCATCAACTTTGGGGATCTTTTCCCAAAACTGCAATGTAACTGATGGCAAATGATACCATTTTTTAAACCTTGAAGAAGGAATAAAAGAAGTACCAGGCCTATTCCATTCCTTAGAAATCATATCAGAAATAGCATCAAGAACTGGAAAAACCTCTGGAGTAACCACAGGAGGTTTATAAACAGAATTTAAACTTTTACTAGTTTTAATAACAAGAGGACTAGTTTCCTCAATATCCAATGTAATCAACACTTCTTTTAACAAAGAACCAATGTACTCCATTTTAAATAAATAAGTAGATTTGTCAGTGTCAATATCTGAGGAAGTATCTTCTGAATCAGATAGATCCTCACCAGGGGAGGATAATTCAGTATGTTGTCGGTCATTTGAAATGTCATCAACTTTATGAGAAGTTTTAAAAGACATTTTACGTTTATTAGAAGGAGGGATGGTAGACAAAGCCTTCTGAATAGAATCAGCAATAAAATCTTTTAAATTCACAGGTATATCTTGTACATTAGATGTTGAAGGAACAACAACAGGCAATACACTATTACTGATGGACACATTCTCTGCATGTAAAAGCTTATCATGACAACTATTACAAACCACAGCTGGAGAAATAATCTCCACAAGTTTACAACAAATGCACTTAGCTTTGGTAGAACTATTATCAGTCAGCAGGGTTCCAACAGTGATTTCTGAGACAGGATCAGATTGAGACATCTTGCAAATGTAAGAGAAAAAACAACATATAAAGCAAAATTATCAATTTCCTTATATGGCAGTTTCAGGAATGGGAAAAAATGCAAACAGCATAGCCCTCTGATAGAGAAAAAAGGCAAGAGACATAGGAATGGAGTTTTAAATAATGAAAATATTTGGCGCCAAGTATGACGCACAACACAAACAGAAATTTTTTGGCGCTAACAACATCCGGAAATTACACACTCGTATCATCAAAGACGCAACCTTGTGAATGGACTCGGCATCGACTAAGACGCCGGAAATGACGCTTTTGCATCAACGAATGTAACTTCATGGCAAAAAAATTTTGTGCCAAAAATGACGCAATATACTTTGGCATTTTGCACCCTCACAAGCCTAATTTTGCCCGCGAAATAAAAAGAACAGTCAATTGAAAAAAGACTATACCCCAGGTAAGAATTTTTTTTCCCCTAAAAAATGCAATTCCCAGATATGAAACTGACAGTCAGCAAAAGGAAATATACTTAAACCTGACTCATGGCAAATATAAGTACAATACATATAATTAGAACTTTATATTAATGCATAAAGTGCCAAACCATAGCTGAGAGTGTCTTAAGTAATGAAAACATACTTACCAAAAGACACCCATCCACATATAGCAGATAGCCAAACCAGTACTGAAACGGTTATCAGTAGAGGTAATGGAATATGAGAGTATATCGTCGATCTGAAAAGGGAGAGGTAGGAGATGAATCTCTACGACCGATAACAGAGAACCTATGAAATAGATCTACCGTGAGGAAAACCATTGCATTCAATAGGTGATACTCCCTTAACATCCCTCTGACATTCACTGTACTCTGAGAGGAATCGGGCTTCAAAATGCTGAGAAGCGCATATCAACATAGAAATCTTAGCACAAACTTACTTCACCACCTCCATAGGAGGCAACGTTTGTAAAAACTGAATTGTGGGTGTGGTGAGGGGTGTATTTTTAGGCATTTTGAGGTTTGGGAAACTTTGCCCCTCCTGGTAGGATTGTAAATCATATACGTCAATAGCTCATGGACTCTTGCCAATTACATGAAAGAAATATATATTGTGGACAGATACCAGAGTGCCTTTTAAAGGGAAGCAATATTGTGGCTTTTTAATTACTTGTATATGCTTTTAATAAATATTTGTTATATTTTATATTCCGAATATTGCCAGATGAATACTGGGTACCTGGCAGACTATAAAACCAGGTGTGCGTCATCTCCAGAGTTGGTTAAACTTATCAAAATGTGAGTAACCCCTTGGCAGTGTTTTAATATATTATCATTTAAACTGTACTTCACTATATTTATTTTCTTTGTTTTTAAGGCAAGAAATCACTTGAAATACTGAATTTTAACATTCTTTTTGACAACAAAGATTCAAGATATACACATATCCTTATTAAAATTACACTGTTTCTTTATGTTTTTCACTTTTTTAAGTAACAATTGTATTTTTCACTAAAGTGAATACTGTACTTTTATTATAAGCAAGACCTAAGCTACTAGCCAGGCCAAAATGTTCCCCGCCACTTCTGATCCCACCCATCTACCACCCACACCACTCCCACTGTCTGTCAAAACCACGCCCATTGTCCCACCCTGCGTTTGCATATGATTAGCCATTGCAAAACACCTTCTTGTGCAGTAATTTTTATTTTGTTGTTATACCATTAAAAATTAAATAAATAACAGTATATGCAGTAATAAATTAACAAAAAAGTGCATAACAGCAACATCAACTAGAGGTTATAGGTTTATAGTACCTTTATGAAATCCTTAGCTTGTTCTTGTAATTACAGCTCCACCAGAGTTCCTCACTACGAGAGTTCATCTTACTGATGGTAATGAGCAGGGACAGACTGGGATCAAAAATAAGTCTAAATCATTAGAATACAGGTGTACAAAATGCTTGGACTTTCAAATACTTATTTAGACTGAATATATATATATATATATATATATATATATCAACTTTAGACCTCCCACAACTAACCAAAGCATATGCTGACAAATTATACCTACCCATCACTCTTTAAGAACTATCCCAGGCAATCAAAAACCTACCAAACGGCAAGAGCCCAGGTCCTGATGGACTCACTCCTAGATACTACAAAATGTTTTTTAAAGACACTTGCTCCCACTTTGCTCCAACTTTTTAACAACGTAATTAACAACCCCCAGCTTACCAACTCAATGTTGGAAGCCCATATCACGGTCATACCCAAGCCAGGCAAGCCCCCTACCAAACCAGAGAACTTCATACCAATATCCCTTTTAAATATAGACATTAAGATCCTTTCCAAAATCCTCTCCCAATGCCTAAATAAATATCTCCCAGAGCTCATTTTGACAGAACAGGTAGGTTTTGTTCCTGGAAGGGAGGCCAGAGATAGTACCTGCAAGGTTGTGCAGTTGATGTATCATGCTCGCGCGGAGGGTGTGCCCATGGCCATCTTCTCAACTGACGTGGAGAAGGCCTTTGACCGGGTTGATTAGCTTTTTCTGCGTCAAGTCATGAAAGTTATGAATTTCGGTGATTCGTTCATTAACCTGATGTTTTCACTATGCTCTACCCCAAACGCAAGTGGTAGGGTAAATGGCACCCTCTCAAATGCTTTTAACATCACTAATGGTACAAGGCAGGGCTGCCCTCTGTTCCCACTATTGTTTGCACTCTCTATTGAAGCCCTTGCCCAAAAAATCAGGAATAACCCTTATATAACTGGTATAAATATAAAAGAAGTGGAATACAAACAAGCCCTCTATGCGGATGATATTCTGTACACCCTTACAAACATAGAAACCTCTATCCCTGAGCTTCTTTCAGAAATAACCAAATACGGGGCCCTCTCTAACTTCCACCTTAATATTACAAAGTCGGAAATGCTAAACATTACCGTCCCCCAAGATCAAGTAGACCATTTGCGAAAGACCCAATATACCCATTGCAGATGCCAAATTAAAATACATGGGGATCTTTTTAACTCAGAATCCTTCAGATTTATACAAAAGCAATTACTTGAAATTAAAAGAAGAAATAATGAGAGACCTCTCATCGTGGAAAAAAAAACCTTTATCGTGACTAGGAAAGATAGAGGTAATCAAAATGAATATCCTCCCACGTATATTATAAGTTTTCCAGGCATTACCGATTCCTATCCCAAAAGATTTCTTACCGCACTTACAAAAAAACGCTAGAACAGTTTGTCTGGACAGGCGCAAACCCGTGTGTCCCCAAGAAAACTATGTATCTACCACACGATAGAGGGGGGCTGTGTTTTCCTGAATTGGCAAAATACAGGCAAGCAATTCTCTTACAAAGACTAATAGAATGGTCTCACAATACTACTAATAAAGCATAGGTATGTTTGAATGGGCAAGTGTTCCAACTAAAGAACCTGGGCACACTGGCCTGGATCTCCCCCCCTTTGCATCCACAGAAACTAAACAAATACCCATTGGCAGCTGAGCTGTTGCAAGAATGGGATAGAACAATACATACTTCTACACACCTTTCCACTAGACATTTGCCACTAATGCCTATTATAGAAAACCCGGAGCTGCCATACTCTCAGCTGGGAACACATATGAGTAAGCCATAAAGTCTTAGACCCGGTTCATTACATTTTGCAATAGAGGGAGGGAAACTATACAGACAAAAGCGCATGTCGGAGATGTACGGGAGCGTGTTCTCTTCTTGGCTGAGATATAATCAGCTATCTCATTACCTAACACATCACAGACACAAAGAACAGTTTGCTAGGGAACTTACTGCAATTGAATACTTATGCGCATCGGTTAAACCCCAGAGTTGTTTACTATCACTGATATATAAAATGCTACTTCTACCTCCAGACATTCAATTACCTATATACACACTAGCTTGGGGCAAAAACCTAGGCAGGGACATTGAACAAGATACCTGGCTCAGATCCTTCAAATTAGTGAAGCGCTCATCTGTCTCTGCCTATGTCTATGAAACTTACCTGCAGATGGTACCTAACGCCGACAAGGCTACACAAGTGCTTCCCTTCGGTGAGCCCCCTGTGCTAGAGAGGCTGCAGAGAACATGGAATCCTCCTCCACATATGGTGCTCTTGCCCAAGGTTGAGAGTCTTCTGGTTCAAGGTCACAACCATCATCCTTCTCTTTCAACTACCTAAAATAAAAGAGGTACATGTGCAGGCCCTATTACTACTTATACTCATTGGAGCACAGAAACTCATCCCTAGAAAATGGAAGTCAGGGGCCATTCCTACAGTGGAGGAATGGGTTGCCTCGGTCGACGAGTTACAGATTCTGGAAAGATTCCACTATTACAAAACTACAAAAATTGGCACACTTGAAATGCTGTTGACATCCTGGAGAGGCATCTCTAACTAACTTTTCTCCCTCCCCCTCCTTTCTTTTCTTCTTTGTTCTAACTCCTTAATTATTATTTTTTTCTCTTATTCTTATAAGTTGACACGCGATTCTAGGTTTATGACTGTAATATGCAACAATATGTTGAAAATGTTAAAAATAAAACAGGCTATATAAATGATAAGGTGGATCCAAAGGTATGCAATGCACTTATCAATATCAGAGACATAGTTAATTTGATTGTTAAGTTAGCAGTCCTCTCAGACTGAAAGCAAAGCCATCTTCTGTAACAATTTAAGAACTAGACATGTGCGATTCGTTTCGTATCGATTCGGAAATTCAGACAATTCGGAGATTCAGATCGATTTGAATTTCCGAATTAAAATACTGCCGAATCTACTGAATAAATCCGAATCGAATCGAATACATCCGAATCGATTTGAATACATCCGAATCAATTTGAATACATCCGAATCGATTCGGATGTATTCGGTAGATTCGGATGGCCGTGTATTACACTAGTATTGTACAGTATATTAGGTTTTATCACTCTGCTATGGGTTAAACCTAATATACAGTACATAATACTAGTGTAATACACAGCACATCCCACCTAACATATACCGAAATTCCAAATTTCCGAATCGATTTGAACCGAATATCTTCTGAATCCGAATCGAATTAATTTGAATTTTTCCGAATTCGAATCGATCCGAACCAAATTTTTCGAAGCTGCACAAGTCTATTAAGAACAGTGTTGTTTCTATGCAGATTGCTCTCTATGTACTGATATAATTACTTGTACTGCCTATTCAAAATTTGACTTAATAAAGCTTGTTTACAAATAAAAAAACAACTACACTAAGCAAGTTTGGGGCTTTAAAGTTGGAGGGAGCAGGGTATTAGAAAAAAAACGGCACTGATAAGTGCCTTTACATTGCGGTCTATGGAAACTTTGTGTTCTGTTTAATATATATATATGTATATGCTTATATACATATATATTTATTTATGTGTTAACATGTGTATATACACATATTAACATGTAAATATATATTTATATACGTATATAGATATATATTTAAAAACTGCTGCCATCACTGAGCTACTTACCCCTTTCACTGCGCTTAAGTTCGGGGCTGTCTAAGACGGCATCAGAACGAGGCTCCCATTAGAGCCTATGGAAGTGTGTTCTCATGAGCGCAATGCTTCTGTGCAATGTGAACGCGAGGTTGCGTTCTCATTGAACCTCACTTGTAATACCAGCGCACATTAGCGTGCGCTAGTATTACAAAGTGGAGCGCAAATATTGCTTTAGCGAAAGCAATATATTGTGCTCCACCTATACTCTGGCCCAATATATTTTAAGACATTTGAATCATTATTATTATAAGGCACTGCTATAAAAAGATGGGAATGCATTTGGTTGTTGCACAGATAAGCTAATAATCATTATTTAATAATACTTTTTTTAATTATACATTTCAACTAAAGAATATCAACACAAATATTTATCTTGAGGTTTTGAGATTAAAACACGGATTCCAGCAAAGAGTTCAGACATAGCCTTTTATTTTGTAGTCATTACTACATTGAGGCTGTGGATCAGTAACCCCTATCATTAGAGCTGAAAATAAATTGTAAACAAAGCTGCTCTGTGACAGTAGGCAGTCAGCCAGACTGTTGAGAGGGTCATTTAATGCCACTTAAAAAAAAAATGCATGGGTGGTATTGGCAGTGACCTCTGTATGGCATCTTAAAGAGTTCTCCTAGACAGCTCATTCCTAGGTCACTGCTCAATAATGATATATTCCTTATAGAAAAAAATGCAAGTTTCAGTATAAATGGGCTGTGGGCAGGCTTTTAAACAGCACTTAGAAAAATGACTGCCCACTCCTTGATAACAACTGCTGAAGTAAGTCTTATATATGGTGCAATAGTACAGTGCTACATAGGTAGTGTCACAAGTCTGATTAGAGTTACAAATGTGTAAATGTTGCACAATTTATATAAAACATGATGTGTACTCAGTTTATAGAACTGTATCAGTCAGGCCTTTAAACTTACACTGAATGGAAGCTGCTACCCACAACCAACCTTTGGGGGGGCAGGGCTAAGGTAACAGGTAAAACAGGAAAAAGCGCAGTATGCTCAGGGTCTGCAACTGAGGGTCTTTGCCAAAAAAAACAAAAAAACGTTATATACCTATTGGGTTCTGGTATCCTAGGAGGTATGAAAATAGAGCCTTTAGGGTTATTTAACACACAGCCTACTATAATTTATTTCACACACTGTTGGCAAAGAGGGTAATCTCTCAATCACATTGTCTGAGTAAAGAAGTCCAATTAGGATGTGCATTAAAGGGACAGTCTAGTCAAAAATAAACTTTCACTATTTAAATTGGGCATGTAATTAAAAACACCTTTCCAATTTACTTTTATCATAGAATTTGCTTTGTTCTTTTGGTATTCTTTGCTGCAAGCTAAACTTAGGTAGACTCAAACTGATTTCTAAACTGTTAAAAACTGCCTCCTATCTCAGTGCATGTTAATTTTTCACAGTTAGACAGAGCTAGTTCATGTGTGCCATATAAATAACATTGTGCCCACTTCTGAAGAGTTATTTAAGAGTCTGCATGTCTGTCAAAGGACTGAGATAAAGGGGCAGTCTGCAGAGCCTTAGATACAAAGTACAAGTAAAGTGTATTAATATAACCATGTTGGTTATGCAAAATTGGGGAATGGGTAATAAAGGAATTATCTACCTTTTTAAACAATAAAAATTCTGGAGTAGACTGTCCCTTTAAATAATCCTAGTTACACCAAGCAACTGTTTTCTTGTAATGATAGAGCCCACACAGGTACATGACTCCAAGGTAGTAGCTACAACTTTGAGTCAAGCACCCCTGCAGGGCTTTATCATCTAGCAGAGGGCTGACCACAATCTTAATAAAGTCTATGCTTGTTTCATGCAGCCTGCTTAATGCCCTTTCAGCAGAAGGGAATCGTTATCATTGCAGAAACAAGCAGCGAGGAGTTACGGATGTTTGTAATTAGCAGAAGCCATGGATTTGCTTTCAGCGAAATAAAAAACACACTCACCAGCATGTTGCCCGAGCTTCTTCTTAAGTTTTCTGTGACTCCAGTTTGATGCTGTAAGGTGGTGCTACATTTTAACCACTTAACCTCTTCAACACTGCCACACATGCTGCAAGACTTTGATGTTGAGGGGAGAGAGAGAGAGAGAGAGAGAGAGACAGGCACAGAGACAGACAAAGAGACAGACACAGAGACAGACAAAGAGACAGACACAGAGACAGAGACAGACACAGAGACAGACACAGACACAGACACAGAGAGAGAGAGATAGAGAGAGAGAGAATAGTTCTACGGGTAGTTTATACTGGACACAATTGCTCAATTGATATATTGTAACTTTTAATCTTTGACATGTATTGTTTGTAACAATGTTTTATTTTTACAGTTTGTAAATGCACCGTTTCTGGTTTGGCATGATCTTAAAACAAGAGGAAGCTACTGGTTTATATGAAAAGGCTTTATACTGGATTTTAAATGTACTGAAACTGTTAAGTGTGAATCCTCTTTCTCACAACATGCTATCTGCATAGAAAATGTTCAAACATGATTGCGCCTTGGTGACTGGATCTTTATAGAGAACAATGAAACACTTTCACAACAGTGGCTTTTGCAATGAGCCCACATTCACAACGGTGTGATCCCATTTAGGAATTCAATTACACAGGTACAAATAATTTAAACTGTAAATGGTGCATTAACAAATAATACAAATAAATTGTTACAAACAATAATTGTCAAAGGTTAAAAGTGACAATATAGTGATTGAACAATTGTGATCAGTATGCCCACCATGCCAACATAAAATTGGCATTCAGTTGGTTTAGTAGTGGTGAGGATGGAAATTGATTACAATTAGGCGATCCCATTTTAAAGCCAGGTTATAAAGTTAGTGAAAATCATGACAGGGCAATTGTGACTTAGGCCTCTATTTATCAAGCTGTCTACTTACCTGCATTCGACGGCCCCAATAGGCTCGCCTAAGATCGCCTAACATCACTGCCGCGGACCTGAATACGTTTGCCAAATTTATCAAGAAATCTGTCAAAAAGCCGCGCACCAAGTACGGTGCGATGAGCAGCGGACTGTTGTTAACTAACAGTCATCGATCTCGCCTGCAACTAAATAAACTTATTAACCCCTAAACCGCCGCTCCCGGACCCCGCCGCAACTATAATAAATATATTAACCCCTAAACCGCTGCTCCCGGACCCCGCCGCCACCTACATAAAGTTATTAACCCCTATCCTTCCATTCCCGGACCCCACCACAACTAAATTGTTTAACCCCTAAACCGCCGCACCTGGAGCCCGCCGCAACTAAATAAAATGTTTAACCCCTAAACCACCGCTCCCGGAGCCCGCCGCCGCCACCTATCCTGCCCCCCACGCCACCGCCACTATAATAAAGTTATTAACCCCTAAACCTAAGTCTAACCCTAACACCCCCTAACTTAAATATAATTTAAAAACATCTAAATAAATATTACTATTATTAACTAAATTATTCCTATTTAAAACTAAATACTTACCTATAAAATAAACCCTAAGATAGCTACAATATAATTAATAATTACATTGTAGCTATTTTAGGATTTATTTTTATTTTACAGGCAACTTTGTATTTATTTTAACTAGGTACAATAGTTATTAAATAGTTATTATCTATTTAATAACTAACTAGCTAAAATAAAGACAAAATTACCTCTAAAATAAAACCTAACCTAAGTTACAATTACACCTAACACTACACTATCATTAAAATAATTACATAAATTAACTACAATTAAATAAAACTAATTACAATTAAATAAAATTAAAGTACAAAAAACAAACACTAAATTACAGAAAATAAAAAAAAATTACAAGAATTTTAAACTAATTACACCTAATCTAAGCCCCCTAATAAAATAAAAAAGCCCCCCAAAATAATAAAATTCCCTACCCTATACTAAATTACAAATATCCTTTAAAAGAGCCTTTTGCGGGGCATTGCCCCAAAGTAATCAGCTCTTTTACCTGTAAAAAAAGAAATACAACCCCCCAAACATTAAAACACTAACCCCCTGAAGATCACCCTACCTTGAGCCGTCTTCACCCAGCCGGGCACAAGTGGACCTCCAGAGGGGCAGAAGTCTTCATCCGATCTGGGAAGAAGAGGACATCCAGACCGGCAGAAGTCTTCATCCAGGAGGCATCTTCTATCTTCATCCATCTGGAGCGGAGCGGGTCCATCTTCAATCCATCCGACGCGGAGCATCCTCTTCCATCGAAGTCCTAACGAAGAATGAAGGTTCCTTTAAATGACGTCATCCAAGATGGCGTCCCTTGAATTCTGATTGGCTGATAGGATTCTATCAGCCAATCGGAATTAAGGTAGGAAAAATCCTATTGGCTGATTGGATCAGCCAATAGGATTGAACTTCAATCCTATTGGCTGATTGTACCTAGTTAAAATAAATACAAAGTTGCATGTAAAATAAAAATAAATCCTAAAATAGCTACAATGTAATTGTAGCTATCCTAGGGTTTATTTTATAGGTAAGTATTTAGTTTTAAATAGGAATAATTTAGTTAATAATAGTAAATTTATTTAGATTATTTTAAATAATATTTAAGTTAGGGGGGGTGTTAGGGTTAGGGTTAGACTTAGGTTTAGGGGTTAATAAAATAAATATAGTGGCGGCGGTGTAGGGGGAGGCAGATTAGGGGTTAATAAATATAATGTAGGTGGCAGCGGTGTAGGGGGGCAGATTAGGGGTTAATAAATATAATGTAGGTGGTGGTGGGGTCCGGGAGTGGCGGTTTAGGGGTTAATAACTTTATTTAGTTGCGGCGGGCTCCGGGAGCGGCAGTTTAGGGGTTAATAAGTATAATGTAGGTGGCGGTGTAGGGGGGGGCAGATTAGGAGTGTTTAGACTCTGGGTACATGTTAGGGTGCTAGGTGTAGACATTTCCCATAGGAATCAATGGGATATCGGGCAGCAGCGAACATAAGCTTTCGCTGCTGTCAGACTCCCATTGACTCCTATGGCATCCGCCGCCTACAGGGCGGCGGATTGAAAACCAGGTACGCTGGGCCGGAAAAGTGGCGAGCGTACCTGGTAGGATCTTGATAACTTCCAAAAGTAGTCAGATTTTGCCGAACTTGCGTTCGGAACATCTGGAGTGACGTAACCATTGATCTGTGTCACACTGAGTCCGGCGGATCGTATGTTACGTCACTGAATTCTACTTTTGCCAGTCTCTAGCCTTTGATAACTAAGACGAATCAGGCTCGCCACAAATACACTGCGGAATTCCAGCGTATTTGTGGTTGACAGCTTGATAAATAGAGGCCTATGAATCAAACATTAAGAGAAGCATATTGTTCCATGCCCTTTGTAGATGTTGGGGTCCCAATGTGATTTTTCCTGAGGATCCCCTTAGCTGTATGGTATATCATGTACTCAACACATTTACATATTTATAAGAACATGTACATATGTAAATGTATGGCCTGTATACTGTATATTGCCTATTTAACAGTGACAAATAGAGGTTTAAGGAATCAATACCATACATGTTAATACACCTCTACAGTGTTCCCTGTTGTCATTTCAAAGTATTTTGCACATGTGCAAGATCATACACTGTTTACAACAAATCTTGCAATAGTTGCAAAGATGTCCAAAATGCCATTCTGGGGCTTTAGCTAGTGCCTTAAGGTGTCAAATTTGAAAAATAAAAAATGTTCTCAAAAAGGTGTTAAAACTCTCTCGAAAATGGATTGTGATCTTCGAGAACTTTTCTGCCCCATAGTAAAATAGGGCTTTTAGCAAGGATCTGAAAACACAATTGAGACATTGGGGCCGATTTTTCATGGCCCGAATGTGGCCAAATACCCTTGTTACCACGCAAGCCTTTAGGCTCGCCGGAAACAGGAAATAAGAAGCAGCGGTCTTAAGACCGCTACTCCTTAACTCGTCTGCTGCCTCTAAGGCTGCGGACATCAATCGGGTTGTTTGACATGGCCGCAAATCTGCAGGGGACGGCATTTCACAAGCAGTTCACCAGAACTGCTTGTGCAATGTTAAATGCCAACAGCATATGCTGTCTGCATTCAGTGATGTCTGGCGGACATGATACGCTACAGCGGATCATGTCCTCCAGACATTGATAAATCAGCCCTATGGGAAAGAGACAAAAAAGCAATATTGTGATCACATGAAATTGAATAGTGGCCTTTTTGTCCAAAAAAAAGAGTTAAAAAGTCCTCAGTCAATAACACCTAGATTACGAATTTTGAGCTAAATACCAAAAAAGTTGAGTTATTTAACTCTTCATAGCGCTGCCATTACGAGTTACTGAAAAGCCTCCTTGTGCATGTGATATGGTGGCATTAAGCTCCATACCGCACAAAATCAAAGGGCTGCTCTATCCCCATTGATGTCCATGCACGCTTTCCCCCATAGACATCAACGGGGAGAGAGTGTTAGAAAAAAAAACTAACACCTAAAGTGCGCAATGAAAAATCTCCGTAAAACACAGCCCCATTGATATCTAGGGGAAAAAAAAGTTACGTTTAAACCTAACACCCTGTAAGGAAAGTGGTTGCAGTAATTGCTCATATGACACTTGCTTAAACTTGTGTGACTTTGCCTTTAAGAGAGTGTGAGCATAAGACACTTGCACTAACTTGTGTGACTTTGCTTTTAAGAGAGTGTGCCTTTAACAGAGTAAAAGACATTTCAAGTAGATGACACTGAATTTCACTAAGTCATGCTACAAGTGGTAAACAACCGATGGATGCCGATGATAAGAAGTCAAAACCCAGACAGAACAAGGGTGTAACCTTGGCAGGGGTCACTTACTGACATTAAGGAACAAGTTGATAACACATTGGTAATAGGGGCTAATGCCTAGGTAATATTGTTAAAAGATTAATTATTATTAATTGCAATAGGCTAAGTAATATTAATTGCAATAGGCTAAGTAATAAAGCCATTATGATGTTTAGCTATTAATTATATCTATGGAAAGATTGTTAAAACTATTATTGATGTATTTGACAGAAGTAACTGCATAAGACCATATAATCAGATGTGTAATGTTAGGCAGAAAAACATGAAAGATGACGGCATTGGAGTTTAGGAATACGTCAGAGATAGTGCCTGGGCATACCCTGATAAGCTTGGTTGAGGCTAAGGCAGACTGGCCAGATGTCTTGGGTCACAGCCAACCTCAAAGGGAGCGGTCTCAGGATCTGTGGAGTTGCGCCAAAACTGTTACATAAGTGAACAGTATAAAGAAGGGTACCTGTGGGCAATCTGGTCAGTCTATTTTTTAGTCCATTTTTGAGTGTATGTTTGTGTGTATCTTTGAGTGTATTTTTGAGTGTATCTTTTCGGTGTATTTTTGAGACCTGTGGATGGACGCATCTTCAGTGTTGTTTTTTCCCGCTGATCGCCTGTTTTTCTCCTGGTCCAAGATTGCCCAGATGTCCCCTCCCATTGCGCCCCAGAAGCGGCAGGATAGGATGATGCAACCAGAGATCACGGTGATGTATTATTTGTTTGTTTGAAACTAGCTAGAATTGTTTTAGTGGTAATACAACATAAGATTGTTATCAGTCATTGCGCAGGCAACTAAATGTAACTGAAAGCTGCATAGATGATTATATGAGTATTACAACTGCATAGAGTGTTATAAGCATGAACAGTGGTTTGTGGTATTTTGTTTCCATGATTATGTTGCAGAATAAAACCATCATCGTTATTATAAGATTGCAAAAACCTGTGTAATGTGTCAGTTATTTCCTTGCTGAAAAGTGATATATGATAACATCATATCCTGAAAAAGAATCTCATAACAGTATTGGCGTAGTCGACAGGATACATAATTGTTTATCACTTGAGCAAAGAAACTGACAGTTTTCTTACTGAATGTGCAGAGCTGATAGACGCAGCTCCGAGCGAAAGTGAAACCCCTTTGTAGATAAAATAATAAGCCAGAAAAATATATAGTTGTATCTTGCACGGTCAGGAGTATAAATATATATATTTCTGGATTAGTTAGAATTGAATTGTTAATTCCTCAAATGAGCCATGAAAGCTGTGTAAATAAACAGATATTTCATGGACATAGTCACAATTGTCACCTTGGAATGAAATTAATTGATATTGCACAGGTATATACATATTAACGTATATTGTTATTGTTACTGTAAATTTATTGATTGATGTCAGCAATAATTGAAGGTATTATGAAAATGCTTAGGAAGAAAGCACAAACGGTTTCCCCTTCACGGCCTCAAAATATTGTGGCTTGGGAGGGGACCCCATATCAAGAGTTAGCAGGAGAAGTCTTGTCTGGGACTGACCTCCCAGATAACGCTGAATTTTTTGACAAAATAGAACCTTGTGAAGTGTTGAATAAATTACAGAATGTAAAAGTTAAGACAAATTCAGACACAGAAAGGTTACATAAGAAATTATGGGTGTTATTACAGGCATACAGAAAGACACATGAGCAGTTAGAGGAAGCTGTAGAGCAGACGGTGTGCCTGCAGAGTCAGAATAAATTGCTATTAAAAAAGAGCCAGTGTTATGAAGATGTAGCTCAACAGGCTGTGGTTAAGGTAGCCAGAGTCAAAGTAAAGCGGAAGGGTGGTAGGTTGAGCAAAAGTAAGTTACAATCAGTATTACAGAGCAGGGCCAGATGGGACCCTGGGGGGTGGGATGAAACTTTGCAGAAATGGAAGGTCCATTTGGGAAAAGCAGTAAATGTACTGAATGACAGATCTATCACTGACAGTGAAATCTCACTGTCCAGAATGATAGGCACACAGGAGTACATTGAGCATCATGCTCAACATGCTGTGGTAATGTGTTGGGAAACAAGCCCTGAGGGGAAAATGTCCCTAGTTGATTCCCAAACCAAGTCCACTGGAAAAGGATACCAATACCTGGATGGGACAAAAAGGGCCAGTGCCCCTGAAGCCCCAGGGCCAGGGTTGGACTTGCTTTCGTTGGAGGACCTGGAGTAATATTTCCAGGGCCCATACGAAACAGGCCAAGCTCCCAGTATCAGTTTGGTCTATTTTAAGGAGGCTTTGATTGATACTGGAGTGGAGGCAACTTAGATTTATTAGGGGGGGGGAGACTATAGAAGTAAAACAAGCAGGGGTGGCATTGAAAGTAGGAAGTCTCCCTAAGCAGTGATGTTTTGTTTTAATTGTACCCATCCCAGAGTATTTAATTAGCATAGATGTATTAAAAGGGAAGATACAATGTAGTGATTGTAGTCAAGGATATGGAGCAATGATTGGTTGCATGTGCCTGCGGGCAAGTGCTATTTACGGAATTAATTTGAAGTATGTTTCCTTCCTAGATTCTTGTTGGCATGGCTGTTATTGTAACCGGTGCTCTGTTGGGACTCCTTTTGGTCGTATGAGCCAGAGGATGAAACGTGAGGTGTCCGGTGCCAGCTATCACACCTTCTATGAGGGAAGCATGACCGTTCCGTATTGCACAACATGGGCATCCTGCTCCACCCCATTTACCTTTGATGACGACGTAACCTGTTTGACCAAAAATGAATATAGAAGTTGGATGTTCCTTACCAAGCGGGAAAGGGTGGTATTTAAACTATCAGAAGAAGAGACACTTACCTGTGAAATCCCTTCCTCCACTATACATTGTGTAACTAAAGATTTTTGTTCTGCTGCAGTGACCAGGGAAGACTGTATGGAGTCTAATGAGGATGAGAGCTGGACAATTGTTTTACAGGATGAGAACTTAATATTTGAATTGCAAGAAGGGGTTGGGTTAATTTGTGAAAATCCCAGTACGCCTTCCACTTCCCCAAAACTAACAGTGGGGATTCAGGAACGAATTTTAGGTTGTAAAACATCCACTGATACACAGGTTTGTGCTGTAATGTTAAACATATCATACACTGATGGGGAACCAGAGGGACTGACATATGTGTGTAAATATACAGGAAAAGAGTCATCTGAACCTCTTTTAATGTATATCAGGAGACCTGTAATGGATGGAAAATTATTAAACAACCGACACAAGGGAAAAAGGGACCATGCACGGCGCCATTTAGGCTCCCTGCATGCCTCCTCATGGGAACTTGATAATACCTTTGTAAAAACTGCCAAAGATGTGTTTAATGTGACAAATGTTCAGGGACCATGTTGGGTGTGTGGGTTTGTGCCTCACGGGCAGACTAGGGGTTACCCTTATTTAGGTGTCCCTTTAACCATGAGTATGCTTGCCGATATGATTGAGAATAAGACTGTGTGGAATTTTACAGGTCTTAACACACCAGGTAGGGATGACTTGCTGGATAAGTTGCATCTAGCTAATAATGTGACTACAGGTGCTATTATGTTTCAAAATCTAGATGGAGATATATATAGTACTAATAACCTAACCCAGCTACCCGACATGATAATGTTAATGTATAACATAGGACGGCTAGTTAAAAATAGGACAGGGGTATTCAAAATTAAACTGAAATTCTATGACTTCTCATATTTGACATATGCCCATGAGAAATGGCAGACTAAGTTTGGTGAGCCCAGAGACCTTATTAAAGACTGGTACCAGCTTAATAGGGAAACACTAGCAGGTAACACACGGACTAAGGATGGGAGGAAGCGATTGAATAGGATATGTCCTCCTTTTGTTAAACTGCCAGTGGGATATTATTGGTTGTGTGGGAGGTGGGCAGTAAAGGTAATACCTTGCACCCATTATGGCCCATGCTTTTTAGGATATATATTCCCTGCTTTTAACATAACCACCACGCTTCCACCACCTATGTTGCATAGAACACGAAGATACCTTGATCTGGACAAAATACACAATGGAGTTAGCGCCTGCTTGCAACATTTGTCCCTCATTATGGGGCTGCTACAGCCCTCACTAGATTAAACACGCTAGCCGATTTAGTAGATGAAGCGTTTACTGTAACTGGAAATGCAATAAAGCTTTTAGCATTAGAACAGGAACAAATTAGGATGGTGGCATTACAGAATAGAATGGCTCTAGACTACCTCCTAGCTGCAGAAGGAGGAGTTTGCCAGAGAATCCACCAGCAATGCTGTGTGTACATAGAAGACAATGTAGGTAGAATTAAACATGACTTACACAGATTAGAAGAAGTGCAAAAGCACATACGTGAGGTACATGACGATTCATTTAGCAAATGGCTTAAAGACTTTGACTGGACTTTTGGACTGGGGGGGATGGCTTGGAAGCTTAGGCAAAACTATAGTTAAATGGCTATTAATAAGTCTGGCTTGCTTGTGTGCGATATTCATTATAGTAAAAATGTTTGGATGTTTCTGTAATACATTAGGTAGGATGTGTTTTAAACCAAAAGACAATATTACTTGAGTGGATAGGTTTTAATTATTAAGGTATGTGTTTAGAAACAAGCAAGGTGTCACATGACCAAGGGGTGGAATGTAAGGAAAGTGGTTGAAGTAATTGCTCATATGACACTTGCTTAAACTTGTGTGACTTTGCCTTTAAGAGAGTGTGAGCATAAGACACTTGCACTAACTTGTGTGACTTTGCCTTTAAGAGAGTGTGACTTTAACAGAGTAAAAGACATTTCAAGTAGATGACACTGAATTTCACTAAGTCATGCTACAAGTGGTAAACAACCGATGGATGCCGATGATAAGAAGTCAAAACCCAGACAGAACAAGGTTGTAACCTTGGCAGGGGTCACTTACTGACATTAAGGAACATCTTGATAACACATTGGTAATAGGGGCTAATGCCTAGGTAATATTGTTAAAAGATTAATTATTATTAATTGCAATAGGCTAAGTAATATTAATTGCAATAGGCTAAGTAATAAAGCCATTATGATGTTTAGCTATTAATTATATCTATGGAAAGATTGTTAAAACTATTATTGATGTATTTGACAGAAGTAACTGCATAAGACCATATAATCAGATGTGTAATGTTAGGCAGAAAAACATGAAAGATGACGGCATTGGAGTTTAGGAATACATCAGAGATAGTGCCTGGGCATGCCCTGATAAGCTTGGTTGAGGCTAAGGCAGACTGGCCAGATGTCTTGGGTCACAGCCAACCTCAAAGGGAGCGGTCTCAGGATCTGTGGAGTTGCGCCAAAACTGTTACATAAGTGAACAGTATAAAGAAGGGTACCTGTGGGCAATCTGGTCAGTCTATTTTTTAGTCCATTTTTGAGTGTATGTTTGTGTGTATCTTTGAGTGTATTTTTGAGTGTATCTTTTCGGTGTATTTTTGAGACCTGTGGATGGACGCATCTTCAGTGTTGTTTTTTTCCGCTGATCGCCTGTTTTTCTCCTGGTCCAAGATTGCCCAGATGTCCCCTCCCATTGTGCCCCAGAAGCGGCAGGATAGGATGATGCAACCAGAGATCACGGTGATGTATTATTTGTTTGTTTGAAACTAGCTAGAATTGTTTTAGTGGTAATACAACATAAGATTGTTATCAGTCATTGTGCAGGCAACTAAATGTAACTGAAAGCTGCATAGATGATTATATGAGTATTGCAACTGCATAGAGTGTTATAAGCATGAACAGTGGTTTGTGGTATTTTGTTTCCATGATTATGTTGCAGAATAAAACCATCATTGTTATTAAAAGATTGCATAAACCTGTGTAATGTGTCAGTTATTTCCTTGCTGAAAAGTGATATATGATAACATCATATCCTGAAAAAGAATCTCATAACACACCCTAACATAAGCCCCAAGTCTAAACACCCCTAATCTGCCACCCCAACATCGCCAACACCTAAATAAAGTTATTAACCCCTAATCTGCCGCTCCCGACATCGCCGACTAATAAAATTTATTAACCCCTATTCCGCCACTCCTACAGCGCCGACACTAAAATAAATGTATTAACCCCTATTTCACTGCTCCCCGACATTACCTAAACTATAATAAAGCTATTAACCCCTAATCTGCTGCTCCTGGCCATCGAGACACTATAATAAAGTTATTAACCCCTAAACCTCCACCGCTCCCCGACATCGCCACCACTAAATAAACCTATTAACCCCTAAACATCCAGCCTCCCACATCTCCGCCACTAAATAAACCTATTAACCCCTAAACTGCCACCCTCCCACATCGTAAAACGCTAAATTAAACTATTAATCCCTAAACCTAACACCCCCTTAACTTTAAATTAAAATTACAATATAACTATTTTAAAATAAATAAAAAAAACTTACCTGTGAAATAAAAAAAAACTAACATTAAACTATAAATTAACCTAACATAACAATTATAATACAATTAAAAAAATGCTACCAATTAAAAAATCTAAATTACAAAAAATAATAAACACTAAATTTACAATAAATAATAAACAAAATTATCAAAAATAAAAACAATTACACTTAATCTAATAGCCCTATAAAAATAAAAAGACCCCCTAAAATAAAAACACCCCTAGTCTATAATAAACTACCAATAGCCTTTAAAAGGGCCTTTTGTAGGGTATTGCCCTAAGTTAAACAGCTGTTTTACCTGTAAAAAATTTCAAGGTCCCCCAACAGTAAAACCCATCATCCAACCAACCAACCCCCAAAATAAAAACCTAACTTCCAATGGTCCGCACACTCTATTAAGCTCTTAGGAACATATCTTAGTATGTCCAAGGCCACTGTTATTGCTAAAAAACTTTTCCGACAGACTCCCTGAGTGGCAAAAGCTTGTAAAATCTTGGGAATACCGGAAAATATCTTGGACAGGAAGGATAGCTGCTTTCAAAATGTATTTTATTCTCAAAATTACTTATCTCTTCCATTCGCACCCGATCAATGTCCTCAGGCCCATACTTAATAGGCTACAGAGCCTTTTCAACTCATATATTTGGAAGGGGAAAAAAAACAGAACCTCCAAACAGACCTTACAAAGAAATACCACTAAAGGTGGACTCAGTCTTCCAAACATCATCCTCTACTACCAATCCGCCCGTTTGACCCACTTGATGAGCTGGAGTGACACGGCTGAGGTCTCCTCGTGGAGAGAAGTGGAGCAATCTCTTCTCCTGCGGGGTCTACATTTGTGTGATCTGCCCTGGATCCCTTCACATTGCTGGGGATATCTTAAAATTACCCATCCCGTGATCCTAGACACTTTAAAGTTCTGGGGTCAGACCAGACACTTGCCTACTATTGCCCCACACCCATCACCACAGCAGACAATCTCCAGCTCTCTTTTTTTCCTTCCCGACTCTCATATGTCTACCTGGCAAAACTTTGCTGTCACCCTTGTATCGGACCTCTATGACCATACTAACACACTGTCGCATAACAGTATTTGTGAAAACCTACAAATACCATTTACTCTCCGATTCGAAACATTCCGCCTTTGCTCTATTATTAGAGCATGGGGCTTCCAAAGAAGGGATCTTAGAGGGGTTACCATCTGGGAACAGAGATGGACACAAGCCCACGTGCTCAGGGGGATGCTATCATTCCATTATGGACTCCTTCTCGAGCCCCACCATAAGATATCACAGCATCTAGCTTGGGAGAGAGAAATAGATTTTGCTGCTGACACTGACACCTGGCATAGAGAGATACTTTTCACTAAAAAACTTCTGCATTGTGCAACTCTAAGGGAACTACACTACAAGATTACAGTACGATGGCACTTAGTCCCTACTGCTCTACACAAAATCTACAACAACCACCCTCCTACTTGTTGGAGAGGATGTAGCCTACTAGGTACACATAGTCATTTGGTGGTCCTGCCCAAAAATTGAACCAGTTTGAACACAGATGTTCAACATCTTTAACTCACTACACATTTCCACCAACATTCAGCCCGCAGGCTTTCCTCCTACACTTAGATTTCCCAACAATTTCTCCAGCTCAAAAATCTCTTGCTATTTATCTACTTATCCATTAAAGTCGAAATTGCGAAAGCTTGGAAGTAAAAATCACCCCCCCGCCATCCCACAAATTATTGCCACTGCACACTTTTTATAGAAAATGGAATCATATTCCTACTCTGTCCTGGATAAAATGAACACTTACCTAGAAATTTGGTCACCATGGATAGAGAAATTTCCCCATTGAAATCCAAGAGACACACTAATTCTCTCCCCTTCCCCCCTCTTCTTTCCTCCCCATTTTTTTTCTTTCTTTCTCTCCCCTTCATACCTTTAACAATCTACGAGAGCTACAGACCTATGAGATATAAAAAGTAAAACGAGAATTAAATGAGAATCCCAGGGCACATCTGATCATCTCTAATTTGAAGACCAGCCGTACCGGTTTTACTATTATAAAAGGTTTTATATGTTCTCCAGGTTATCTCTAGCACTACAATTATCATATGTTGGTTTATCTGTCATCACCCATACTTGTCTAATGATATCTAATGTGTCCGCCCTAGGTCATATATTGCATGTACCTATATGCAAATGCACATATCCCTGCATGGATATACAATACTCTTATATCTGTATAATTTTTCATGTTTTTTTCTTCTCTCAATAAAAACAATTGAAAAAAAAAAAGCCCAAAGCTCTAATTTAAAAAAAAAAAAAAACTACCCCAAAAAAAAAAAAAAACCCCTAACACTAACCCCAGATTATCTACTCACGGTTCCTGAAGTCCGGACATCCATCTCTATCCAGGCGGCGATATCTTCATCCATCCTGGGGGCGTCTTCTATCTTCATCCCGGTGGTGCGGAGCGGAGCCATCCTGGAAGCCAAAGACATCCTGCGCAGAGTGTCCTCTTCATACGGTCACGGTCAGGAACGGTCAGGTTTTTTTTTTCTTTTTTTGGTGTGTTTTTTTTAGATTAGAGCTTTGTTTTTGTTTTTTTAAAGATCTAAATGCCCCTTTAGGGGCAATGGGTAGCTTAGGTTTTTTTATTTTGGGGGATGGTTGGGTGGGGGAGTTTGTATTTTCTTACTGGTACAAAAACTGTTTAATTTAGGGCAATGCCCTACAAAAGGCCCTTTTAAGGGCAATTGGTAGTTTATTGTAGGCTAGGGGGTGTTTTTATTTTAGAGGGGCTTTTTATTTTTATAGGGCTATTAGATTAGGTGTAATTGTTTTTATTTTTGTTAATTTCGTTTATTATTTTTTGCAAGTTTAGTGTATTTTTATTTTTCGTAATTTAGTGTTTATTATATTTTGTAATTTTTGATTTTTTTTTGTAGTGTTTTTTTAAATTTGTAATTTAGATTTTTTAATGGTAGTATTTTTTTTATTAGATTAGTTATGTTAGGTTAATTTATAGTTTAATGTTAGGTTTATTTTTATTTCACAGGTAAGTTTTTTTTTAATGTTAAGTAGACTTGTGCATGGCCGAAAAATTTGTTTCGGTTCGGATCGATTCGGATGTTTTCGAATTTCGGTTCGGACCGATTCAAATTCAGAAAAATTTGAATGAATTAGTTTCGGATTCATTCGGATTTGAATAAATTCGGCTGGATTCAGTTTGGTTCAATTCGGAAATTCGAAATTTCGGTATGTGTTAGGTGGGATGTGCTGTGTATTAGACTAGTATTATGTACTGTATATTAGGTGTAACCCATAGCAGAGTGATATAACCTAATATACTGTACAATACTAGTGTAATCCATGGCCATCCGAATGTAACAAATAAATCCGAACTAATTTGGATTTATTTGGTAGATTCGGTACTACCGTAATTCGGAAATTCGAATCGATCCGAATCTCAGAATTTAACAAATTTGTCCGAATTTCGATTTGTTCCGAATCGAAACGCACATGTCTAATGTTAAGATAGTTATATAGTAATTTTAATTTAAAGTAAGGGGGGTGTTAGGTTTAGGGGTTAATAGTTTAATTTAGTGTTTGGCGATGTGGGTGGCTGGTGGTTTAGGGGTTAATAGGTTTATTTAGTAGCGATGATGTGGGAGGCCGGAGGTTTAGGGGTTAATAACTTTATTATAGTGGCTGCGATGTCGGGAGGGCGGATAAGTGGTTATTAGGTTTATTTAATAGTCGCAATGTGGGTGAGCGGCAAATTAGGGGTTAATAAGTTTAATATAGTGTGTGCGATGCGGGAGGGTGGTGGTTTAAGGGTTAATAGGTAGTTTATGGGTGTTAGTGTACTTTGTAACAGTTTAGTTATGAGTGCTGTGAAACATTTTTGTTGCGCAAAACTCATAACTACTGATCCCAGATGGCGGTATGGCTCGTGTCGGTATAGCCTGTAACGCAAGATTTTTAGCTTGAATGCACAAACTGTAATACCAGCGCTATGAAAATCCCACACAATAACGTAATTTTTTTGAGTGCGTAATGAATGTTGCGTTACAGGCTAAAATGCTTGCGGTATAGCTATACCGACACGATTAGGAATATGCCGTAACGCAAAACTCGTAATCTAGCTGTAAGTGATTAACCCCTATGTTTGGGCTTAGATATAGTGGATGGGAGAGCATTATTTCATTCTTGGATCCAGACCAGCATATCTAAAAGATTTGACACATTTCCTTAACCTATCAAATCAAATAGAATGGAAAGATAACTACACTATGGTTACCTGTGATGTAAATTTGTTGTACACGAATATTGATCATGTACTCGGTTTAAAAGCCATTTCCCACTTTTTAGATAAAGATCTAACTTTGATGGAAGAACAAAATAGATTTTTAATCAACAGCATAGAATTCATTCTGAAAAATAATAGTTTCATATTCAATAATGAATTTTTTCTCCAGGTCAGGGGGACAGCTATGGGCACAAGGTTTGCTCCCAGCTATGCTAATCTTTTTATGGGCTATTTACGAAGAACATTTTATGGCCAGGGAACAGTGGGGAGCGAACCTTGTGCTCTATAAAAGATATATTGATAATATCTTCCTGATCTGGAGAGGAGACCAAGAAATTTTAGAATTATTCCTGGAGGATTTAAATTCCAACAATTTAGGTCTTAGTTTCACACATGAATGTAGCACTAAACTATTACACTTCTTAGACATTGAGGTTGAGATTATTAATAATACAATAAAAACAAAAACCTATTTTAAACCCTTTGACTCTAATAATTTTATACATTATAAGAGCAGTCACCTTAATAGGTGGAAGGCTAATATTCCCAAAAGCCAATTCTTAAGAGTAAGAAAAAACTGTTCAGACAGAGTCCTATGATATACAGTCAGCGATACTATTAAACAGGTTTATAGAGAAAGGATATAATCAGAAAAAAATACAAGATACTATGAATTCTGTTAGAAAAATAGAAAGATCCAGTCTGCTTCATAACAATAAGCCTAGTAATAAGAACAAAAGAAATAAAGATTGCTTCAAAGCCAGTACTACAAATCTTACTATCTGTACCTTTCATTACTGATTATAACTGATTATAACTCACAACATGGATACATTAGAACCATTCTCAATAAACATTGTCATTATATTCAACAAGACCCAATAATAGGCGATAAAGTAAAGAAACATCCAGATCTCATCTTCAAAAAAGCGAAAAATCTTAAAAGCTACTTGTCACCAAGTGAATTCAAAACTCCTATAGGCAATTTGATTGACATAGATTTTAAAAAAGAAAAATTATCAGTTTTTTTCCCATGTCATACATGTAAATCTTGTAAATCAAGTAGTAAAACTAAAAAAATTGTTCCCACTAACGAACAATACACCATTTTAATTAGGGATATTATCAAATGCAATGATTCTAATATCATTTATTGCATTAAATATTGATGTAATTTAATATACATTGGACAGAATTAGGGAACATATTTGGAACATAGAACATAAAACAAATAAAGCAGTACTTTATCAACACTTCACTGAGATTCACCAAGGAGACATAAGGCGTTTCCAATTTTGGGGTATTCTTAAGATTCAACTCAATATCAGGGGAGGTAACATTGAAAAAGCTCTTCTAAAAAGGGAAGCTGAACTTATATTTAATTTTAGAACACTATACCCTCGCGGACTCAATACTTCATTTGACTTAAATACACTTATCTAGATATTAGTTCTAGCACTTTTGTTACAATCTTACACTAATACTACACGTATATTTTTTTTTATAAACATATGCATCTAACTATGCAATTTTGCTAGAATCTTCACCCATATTATCATCATTTTATTTATGTCACTACACACTGTTAAGGAACATATTATTGCATCCTATTTTGCATTAGTAACTTTTTTTTCATTTAGATGGTTTTATATACCACTTTTTTCTACATTACTGCTATATCGTTACCACATTCCTATATATGTTATGTATTTTACCCTTCTTTTATAATATATATATATATATATATATATATATATATAGTATATGTAATATTATAATACATTGCACTACACAATTATTTACTTTCTAGTATTGTTTTATAAAAACTAGTTTGGTTAATAATTCTCTTCCCGCTCACTATGTTTAAATCTATATAATAAATACATTTATATAAGTGAACCCCAGGATCGGTGTATATAATGATACAGAACAATAAATATTACTATATTCGTAATTTTAGAGAACTAATCCAGAATTCTATGTTTACTTAATATTGCATGTTTGATGATTGTACTTCACGTATAGGTTATGATATTTAGACAACTTATATAATTTGTCTACTTCACATTTTATATATTATATAGTCCATATTTTGTGTTACGCTAAGTTAACTATTAGAATATATTGGCTTTGGCTATCTAATATATTCCTTTAAACATTTACTAAAGTAAACACACTAAACAGTTAATAGTAAGGAATGAGATATGCCCATAAAACCCCATTGGCTAAATAATATTCTCCAATCATTTACTTTTTCCTTTGAGGTTACTCCCTATAAAAAGGCTTAGGTCACTTGTAGTAAGCATCTTGATAAAGGCAGTTTGGTCTGCCGAAACACGTAGAATTTGTTTACTACTTTCTGTTATTCTAATCTAGTTTGGGCTCCACTATCCTACTCATCATACAGGATCATCTCTAACTCTTTAACACCATCAGAGTTTAGACATATGCATAATTCCTGTCTATATGTGTATAGTATTTTATCCTTTCTGTGTTAGACGATTCAGGTTCATCATTTGTTTTAAATCTCCATGAACAAACCATATGAATAATTCCTGATCATATCTCTCTGTACAGAGTGGTTCTTACATCACTTGTTTTATAGCTACTAAAAAGCTGCAAGAACTTCTGCATTTACCTCTATTTAACTCTATCACAAGAAAGACTTTGTTTTAAACAGAAGATAGATAGTATCATTTTGGGATTCATTGGATCACGTAACTGAGTCACATGACCTGACATCACTCCTAACGGAACACTCTGCAGTAAGGCGCTCTTTCACGGATTGTGAGC
This sequence comes from Bombina bombina, assembly GCF_027579735.1. Lineage (NCBI taxonomy): Eukaryota > Metazoa > Chordata > Amphibia > Anura > Bombinatoridae > Bombina > Bombina bombina. The sequence continues at coordinate 67,211,942 of NC_069506.1, forward strand.
GTCTCTCCTTTTCCCTTTTGGATCGACCTCCATCGGAGTCTGTGCACAGCAGAAGATAATGTAACATTTTTACTGTTTATATGCTTATATCTTTTTAAGCTCCAATATTATAGTGTTGACATCCTCTGATCTCTCACTCAGATTAGTGATTAATTGCATATTTAGAGCTTCTCTTATCAAGTATATTTGTAATCTTGTTTTATTTGTTTTAGTGATATTTTATCTATAATTCTGTTAGATGCCGGCATCATTTTTACACTTGTGAATATTACATTATATTATCAATCAGATCATTAAATCTTATACATCATTCTTGGGTTACTAACATTATTATATACATTTTTTCTTTTATCAATTATCTTTTTTGCCCTACGTATATAATTAATGTTTATAGGTCTGCTCTGCCTTTAGAGCGTTTGTCCCAATCCCCTTGGTTTTTTTTGGATCCAGACAGCACAAATGTGTACCTAATCTGTGTGACTGGGAGAAGGCTTTAGTTTTCCTCTGTGCACTCTTAGTGATACCTGGTTTTGAAAGATTTTAAATGTTAAAATAAGAAAAAAAAATTAAATCTTGTATTTAAATCTTGACAGTTATTTTTCATGTGCTATTTTTAGACATGTGCAAGGGCAAACATTTCTTTCAGATTTTTCCAAACATTTGGTTTAGATGAATTTCGTGCAGGTGGGCATTCTTTTCGGATGCATATTGGATTTGGCTTTATTACCCTTAATTCCAATGGTAACAACAAATATAGACAACTCATATTAACAAATCTTACACTAAAGGATTTGAACACTTAAAATAACCTACAGTATAGGTTATTTTTTTTTAACCTACAGTATATTTCAAAGTTAACAGAACATACTACTCTCTGATTAAATTTGAGACAATGATAAATGCACAGAGGTCACACAACTGAATGCTCCATTAGCTCTAATCAAAGTGAATAAAATACCTGAGCCTCCTCTAGTCTCCCACCTTGCTATGGTAGTTTAACACTTTATTCTACAAGCCTCTATAACTAAAATCCAACATTTAGTACCTGTCTGTCTGTAAACTCATTCATTAGTAATTGTATGGAAGGATTGGACAAGGGACGATGGATACATGAATGGTCCAACACCCCCTGTAGAACATTACAAATTAGGGTCTGATTAACCAAACAATATAAATCCCCCCCCCCCCACATCTGCAGCTTTTTTTGCTGCCAAACTGCATGTATAAATGAACAAATCACTTTTGTCAAGCAATCGGCCATTTCATCCAATAATGTAGTTGGCTGTTCAAATGTCGATTTGACGAATCAACAAAATTCCGAAGCCGGAATGCACATCTCTACTATTGTTCCACAACTCTCTGTATCTGAAATTTATGTCAATAAACAGAGAAGAAAAGGAGGTATGCACTCTGCCTAACAATACAGCGCCATATGTCTTTCTTCTTTGAGGTATATCCCAACATTTGAGGAACATTTGAAAAAACACTTCTAAAAAATCCTCTTTGATCTATGAATATTAACACTATGAAAAGTATACTTGTGTTAGGGGACATTGTTTATATTTGTGACACATTATTTTATTTACTGTTTTATTTTACCAAATAATAGAGAACTAAATATAATTATATTACTAAATCTGAGACACCAGAAAAAGCTGCCAATGTTGCTTTTTCTATCAGCTCACTTTTAGTGATCAGCTATAATTTATCCACAAATTGTCATCATGGCACACTTGATCTGCAATAATTTTCCTTGGCACTTATCCAAGTGATCCTTTTTCATAGTGGTAATGATTACCCAGTATAATTCACTTTAGCAATTATCTGGCACATTACTTGTGGGATGCTTTACACATTTTCTATTATGCAAAATACTGACTATTTACATTAACTAAATCCGTAGGCAGAAAAATCCCTTCAATATGTATTATCATCAGAGGCTGATTTTAATAGTTTGCAAGAGGGACGTTGAGATGAAATTTATCATTTTTATTCCATTTTTAATTTCTACCTTAGTTCACTTTTTTGGAATGTACATATTTAAAATGATTAATCAGATTATTTCCTTCTTAAATATAAGTTATGTTCAGATATTCCTTTAGGTGTCTGACAGGGATAAAATAATATGCAGCTGATGTTATGCTAATTTACAGTAATGGCATATATGATGGTTCATAAAGAGTAAGATTACAATGTGGTAAAGGAACTAAAATAAAAATATTTTTTAATGCTAGGCCCAATCAAATAGATGAATCATAACTAGCACATGGTATTATTATCATTATTAATAATCATCATCATCATAAATAATAATATAAACTATTTGATATTTAAAAATATATAGAGATTTATTTAATCATCAAATATGGAAGCACAATTCTGGATAATAAAAAAGCGCACTTTCACGCACTTGAACTTTTATGCACTTGTCCGTATATTATATATATCTCAAGTCAAACTTCAAACTATGTAGCAGTATACGTGCTTATGTTTACTTCTGTGTAAATGTATATATATTCTCTGTTTCACCTTCCAGCAGTATGCTCATGAACTGAATTAAAGTATATGATGTAAATTTGTATTTCTGTTACATCTGTCGGTATCTCTATGAATCAAAAAAGAGATTTACCTTGTATCCATTGTAAAGTTCTGTGCGTTCCTGCATGGGTGGTAACGAGGCTCCTTGCAGCCTGGAGATGAGACACTCCTTAGTCTCTCGAAAAGCAATTCCTAGGTAATGTGTAATGAGTCCGCTGCAAGGAAAACACATCAGCCGCCTTGTTTGCAAGTAAAAACCGACTTTATTTAAAGTCAAATTACTGGGTACTAGTTTGCTCGGGAGGGAGCACTAAGAATGAAACGTCCGACGCGTTTCCTGCCCGGAGGCACTTCGTCAGGGACTAATACAGAATGAATTCCTTAGTTCTTATAAACATTTAGCATTTCCTGTTACGTATGCTTACCTGCGTTACAGCACACCTGTTATCTTAATTAGGACAAATACACCGCGGTGTTGGTCTCTTCACACACAGCTTGTCCGCGCATGCGCTACGGACCTCACACAACTACTTTACAATGTATATATATCTTGTATCTATTAGTGTCTCTGTCTGACCAGTCGCTGTATGTGAAAAAACCAAAACGTTTCCGGTTGTTGCTGTATAAAGTAACACTGGCAAAGCAATTGCGCAACAGTGTCTATAGAATCATTTCCAGCCAAATGTTTATAGACATTATAAAAATTGTAAGAACAAATGTCAATAAAAGAAAACAAACAAAATTGGTATCTAAAAATACTATTCTTATACACGATCTTTATCTCTTTACTTGTTTAAAAATGATTCCGATATTATAGTTGTGAGAGGAAAAGAGAATAAAATTCACTAAGACACCCTCCCGTAGGAGCAGATCCACCAATCAATACTTGATAATTGTGTTCTATTTGTGTTTGATTTTATTGTGTTGCACCGCACTACCTTTTTTTTATATATATATTTCCTAATTCAGATTACTTGTATTAAAGCTACAATTCCTCCTTCTTGAATATGCTCTATGTAGATGGAAAATTATTTATTAATTTATTTGTTTCTGTGTTTGTTAATGGTGTTTCATAGTGAACAAATGTATGTCTCAGTGACAAGTTGTGTATAATTTAAGTGTTACACATCTACTACAGGAAAAATGTTTTGAAATCTAAAAAATATTTTAAAAAATATTATCTTTATTACTGTGATAGTGTAAAAATATGTGTATTGTATATTAGTGTAATATGATGAAATATAACTCTCTCTGTGTGCTAAATTCTTGACTATGTTAAATCTTGTGGGTCAATATCACGATTCTAACTACCTTATCTCTCTATGCTTAAGGTATATCCCCCTTATGCAGTGCTTAAGGAAAAATATGTATTCAAGGTTAAAATTTCTTCTACTCTTACCAAAACCAATATAATAGAAAATTTGAAAAAAATATGAAAAATATAAAAATTGAAAAACTTGAACTATAGCCCTTGCTATGATTCCTAATACTATTCGCCATCACCCCATAGTATGTGACTCATCGCTAATGAAAGTATTGTCATTCTTTGATTCTATTGAGGAATTGGTGCTATATCATCTAAATATTGTATACTTATAGTACAGTGCAACACAATAATTTATTTTTCATTTTAGTTTTTTAAATTTTGGTGTTTGATTTCTTGTGTTATTTCTGGTGGTCATCTTAGCCTTTTTTGGTGTTGGGTGTCTTTGAACCTTTGGACTTATGAATTTTCATATCCCTATTACATCACTTTCAATCCATGAATATTGTTAAAAGGTGCTAATGGTGCTTGTATTACCTCTTCATCTGGACTGTTAGATTCACTTAGTCCACAAAATACCTGAGATCTGTGATCTTATTAATTCCTCGGGGGACCCCTGTGGACAAATGAAAAATCCAAAATGCCTCTTTCCTATTTAATGCAGCTATTCTGTCTCCCCCTTTGGGGCTTTTAATGGCTGTGTCAATGCCTTGAAACCCTAGTACTGTGCCTATGTTGATGTCATTTACGGGCATTCCCATAGAGTTAAAATGTGCAACAAAATGTTTTGCTATGGGTGTTTTGGGGGGGTCTTGTTTGATTGATATTAAATGTTCACGGATTCGATCTTTTAATAATCTTGTAGTTCTACGCACATATTGTTTGTGACATAGATTGCAGGTAATTAAGTAAACCACAAAGTTAGAATGGCAAGTCATCCTATGTCTAATATCAAAAGTTTTGCCTGTAGCAGTAGACTTAAATGAATCACCTGAGATAACAAAGTCACAGCTTTTACATGGTTTTCTTTTACATTTGTAAAATCCATTTTGACTTTGTAACCATGTGGCTGTATGTTTTCTAGAGAAATCCCTAGTTAATTGATTTCCAATAGTTCTCGCTCTCTTACTGACACATCTAATTCCTTGTTTCTTCATCACCTCTTGTGAGAGTGTGTCCTTTTCCAAAACTGGAATATATTTTCTGATTATCTGATTAATATGTGTAAACTGCCTACTGTAGCTAGTGGTAAATGTAATTGGACCCTCTGTATGTTGCCCAACATTATGTTGATTTCTTGTATTGTGTTTCCTATTGCTATCTTTTAGTAGATGTTCTCTACTCATGCTTTCTACTTCTTTGCTTGTCTGTGAGAGTATGGTCTTATCATATCCCCTAACAATAAGTCGTTTAGAGAGTGAGTCTGCTTGTTCTTTATACGCGTCCAGACTTGTACAATTTCGTCTGAGACGCATATATTGCCCTTTAGGTATAGCCCTTTTCAAATGGGATGGATGGTGTGAGTCCGCCCTGAGTATAGTGTTCCCTGAAGTTAATTTCCTGTAAGTTGATGTTATTATTTTGTGTGAATTAAAGTCTAATTTTAACTCTATATCTAAAAACGGTATACTGGTGTCCGACACTGTGTATGTAAACTTTAAATTTTGGTCATTATTATTCAGGTAACCTATGAATTCTTCTATTCGTTCCGTCCCCCCTTTCCAAATAATTAACAGGTCGTCAATGAACCTGCGATAAAACCTGATGTGTGGTTTATAGGGGTTGTTGTCACAGAAGATTTTCAATAATTCAAAATCTGTTAAATACAGGTTCGCATATGAGGGGGCGAACTTCGCTCCCATGGCTGTGCCTTGGTTTTGAACATAGTAGTCCCCCTCAAATGAGAAGCAGTTATGGGTTAGCAAGAATCTCACCCCCTCACATACGAACTCGATAAACCTCTCGTCAAAATTAGTATATAACTGTAACATATGTTCCAGTGCTTTTAGGCCTTGTTGGTGTGGGATGCATGAATATAATGAAGATACATCAATTGTTAACAAAATATCTCCTTCTCTGATCTGTATATTATCCAATAATCGCAGTACATGTTTTGTATCCCTCACATATGCAGGAGTTATTTGGACTATTGGCTGGAGGATAGTATCTATATAAGACCCCAATCTCTCCCCCAATGACCCTATCCCCGAAATAATGGGGCGTCCTGGGGGGGAGGTTAGGGACTTATGTATTTTCGGCAGGTGTTTGAAAACCGGTGTCACTGGGAAATCTACTTTTAAACTTTCAGCCGTCTGTAATGTGATAATACCTTTCTCCACATAAAATTTAAGAAATCTATTAAATTCTTGAATACATTTCTTGATTGGATTGAATGTGAGTTTACAGTAGGTTTCCATATCACCTAATTGTCTTGCTGCTTCTTGAGTGTATTGGATTCTGTCTTGTACCACTATGCTCCCTCCCTTGTCTGAGTTTAATATGATCAGGTTGTGGTTTCTTCGTAACTTATTTAGGACCCTCTGTTCACTGGTTGTTAAATTGCTATTTGGGGACCTCCTTTTCTTGTTGGTTTTTGTATTTATATCTTTAGACAACAAATATAGATCCTGTTCTACTAGACCCTGAAACACATCTATCAAATCCCCTCTCATTTGTATTGGATAGAAATTTTTGTTTGTATTTCTGTAATTAATTTTAGGGATTTTGAGATCATTTGCAATGAATCGTGTACTCTCACTTTCTAATTTTAATAGGTCGATAGATTGACATTGATCAGGAAAATCAAAAGTGTCCATATTAATGTCCCCAAAACATGCTTCAGCTTGTCCTCCAGTCGCGCCGACATCATTTACAGCTCCTTCCTCTCCAGCTATATCTCTTCCTTCATGGGTGGTGGCTGAGGAAAAGTGTCTTTTGAGAGTGAGCTTGCGAGTAAATCTATTAAAATCGATCAGAGTCTGAAATAGATCAAAGTCCCTACTAGGTGCAAAACCCAATCCTTTAGAAAGCACCGCTTCTTCCGCCGCACTCAAATTTACAGATGACAAGTTCACCACATTTAGATCTTCAGCTTTCCCATTACTATTGATTTTCCCTTCAGTATCTGGTGGATTGGTTCGTCTCCTTTGGTCCTGATTCACATCAGTCGTTATTTCTTGTTGCTGTTGTAACTCACATTCCTGTTTTTTGTCTGATTTCTGCTGGGATATCTGGCCGGGGTACTTGTCACATCTTCCGCGGCTCCCCCAATTTTTTGAGGGTTTTTCCCCCTTGGTATTCTTGTTCCCTGTAGACAATAGTGTAGCTAGGGACTTATGACTCGAGCCCTTCTTGGGTTTAACAGACTGGTCCTCTGGTCTTGGATCCTCCTTATCATGTATAGGAGTCGATGCTCTTGGGCTCTCATCACCCGTATCTTCCTCAAAGCTAGAGAAAGTAACCCTCTTGTCCTCATTTTTCCTTTTATTTTTGTTCCTGGAATTACGTCTCGTTAGATTCCAACTGTAGACTACATTTAGCTCATAATCTTTGCTATCACGATTGTATTTTTTCATCTTTGTCTCAGTTAGTTCATCATCCAGTATACTGATGGTTGTTTTTAATTGAGTTTCATAATCCTTGTATTTTTTGTCATTTTCAAATCGTCTGCAGTTTTCCTTCAATTCTGTTAATTCTGTACATGTTTTTTTATGTTCCTCTTCTTTATCTTTTAGGAGCTGTCTCATCAAGGTAAGTGAGCATTGACTCAGTGTATTATTCCACTCGGACATAAAGTCCGGACGCTGTGATGCATAGGCCGGATATTTCTTCATCCGGAGCCCCCTCGGGATTTTTTCTTCTTGTATGTACAGTTTAAGAAACTCCATATCCCACCATAATTTCAACTCCTTAATTTCCTTCTTCTCTCTCAAAACAAATAAAGAGCTAAGATCGTCTGGATACTCACCTCCCGAGCCCGTACCCTGTATTAGTAAATTGAATTTTGCTTTGCGGTCTGAATAATTAGCTTCAGCCATGTTGTTTTAGTGCGTTCGAGTGCTAGGAGTAAAGAATTTGTCGAGCTGTGAACCCGATATGATGCTGGATAATAAAAAAGCGCACTTTCACGCACTTGAACTTTTATGCACTTGTCCGTATATTATATATATCTCAAGTCAAACTTCAAACTATGTAGCAGTATACGTGCTTATGTTTACTTCTGTGTAAATGTATATATATTCTCTGTTTCACCTTCCAGCAGTATGCTCATGAACTGAATTAAAGTATATGATGTAAATTTGTATTTCTGTTACATCTGTCGGTATCTCTATGAATCAAAAAAGAGATTTACCTTGTATCCATTGTAAAGTTCTGTGCGTTCCTGCATGGGTGGTAACGAGGCTCCTTGCAGCCTGGAGATGAGACACTCCTTAGTCTCTCGAAAAGCAATTCCTAGGTAATGTGTAATGAGTCCGCTGCAAGGAAAACACATCAGCCGCCTTGTTTGCAAGTAAAAACCGACTTTATTTAAAGTCAAATTACTGGGTACTAGTTTGCTCGGGAGGGAGCACTAAGAATGAAACGTCCGACGCGTTTCCTGCCCGGAGGCACTTCGTCAGGGACTAATACAGAATGAATTCCTTAGTTCTTATAAACATTTAGCATTTCCTGTTACGTATGCTTACCTGCGTTACAGCACACCTGTTATCTTAATTAGGACAAATACACCGCGGTGTTGGTCTCTTCACACACAGCTTGTCCGCGCATGCGCTACGGACCTCACACAACTACTTTACAATGTATATATATCTTGTATCTATTAGTGTCTCTGTCTGACCAGTCGCTGTATGTGAAAAAACCAAAACGTTTCCGGTTGTTGCTGTATAAAGTAACACTGGCAAAGCAATTGCGCAACAGTGTCTATAGAATCATTTCCAGCCAAATGTTTATAGACATTATAAAAATTGTAAGAACAAATGTCAATAAAAGAAAACAAACAAAATTGGTATCTAAAAATACTATTCTTATACACGATCTTTATCTCTTTACTTGTTTAAAAATGATTCCGATATTATAGTTGTGAGAGGAAAAGAGAATAAAATTCACTAAGACACTCTCCCGTAGGAGCAGATCCACCAATCAATACTTGATAATTGTGTTCTATTTGTGTTTGATTTTATTGTGTTGCACCGCACTACCTTTTTTTTATATATATATTTCCTAATTCAGATAACTTGTATTAAAGCTACAATTCCTCCTTCTTGAATATGCTCTATGTAGATGGAAAATTATTTATTAATTTATTTGTTTCTGTGTTTGTTTGTTACAGGAAATGCTAAATGTTTATAAGAACTAAGGAATTCATTCTGTATTAGTCCCTGACGAAGTGCCTCCGGGCAGGAAACGCGTCGGACGTTTCATTCTTAGTGCTCCCTCCCGAGCAAACTAGTACCCAGTAATTTGACTTTAAATAAAGTCGGTTTTTACTTGCAAACAAGGCGGCTGATGTGTTTTCCTTGCAGCGGACTCATTACACATTACCTGGAAGCACAATTCTGCCAGGTTTATACTTTGTTTAAATTAGGTGCATTGTTTCCTGCAGCCCAACCATAAGACTGAGACCACGTACAAAGATCTATCAGACACATTCGCCCGCCTAGACTTAGCCCACAAACTGTCTCCAACAGACCCCATAATAACTACTTCCTTACAAAAAGCTAGGTAAGCATTAGACAGTTATCTACAAATCGAGGATCAAGCACTACGTTCCAAAACAAACAGTATGTTCTTCTATGAAAGCAACAGATCAGGCAAACTCTTAACTAGAGCTCTAAAAAGGAAGAGACTTAAGTCGCACATATATGAAATCCAACATTCCAACTCCTCAACCACTCTAAAAACAACAAAACACATTCTCCAATCCATCCATGACTTACTCAACTCTATACAACATACAAAAAATACACCAACACAGAAACCTCCTTTGAACATGACAACCTATATTAAACAGACCCAATTGCCCACCTTGACATCAGACCAACTTCAAAATTTTAACAGACCTATCTCCCAACAAGAACTACTTGTGTCCATTAAATCATTAAACAAAGGGAAAAGTCCAGGTCTTGATGGTCTATCTGGAAAATATTATCAAACATTTTCCCCACTACTTACACCACATCTGACTCAACTTTTTAACTAAGTGGACAATAACAATACCTTCCAACAATCCATGCTAGAAGCACAAGTGGTTGTAATCCCTAAACCAGGCAGACCACCAACTAAACTGCAAATTTTTGCCTGATATCACTCCTAAACACAGACATCAAACTATATGCAAAATTATTAGCCACCCGTATCAACAATATCTTGACATCAATAGTTCACCTTAAAAGGGACATAAAACACAATTTTTTTCTTTCATGATTCAGACAGAGCATACAATTTTAAACAACTTTCCAATTTACTTCTGTTGCCAATTTTCTTTTTTTTCTTGTTATCCTTTGTTGAAAAGCTGGGAGGTAAGCTCATGAGTGTGCATGTGTCTACAGCACTAAATGGCAGCAATTTTGCAACAATGTTTTGCATTAGCAGGAGCACTTGATGGCAGCACTATTTCCTGTCATGTAGTGCTTCAGGCATGTGCACGCTACCTACCTAGGTATCCCTTCAACAAAGAATAACATGAGAATGAAGCAAATTTGATAATAGAAGTAAATTGGAAACTTTTTTAAAATTGTATTCTCTATTTGAATAATTAAATACAATTTTTGGGTTTTTTAATGTCCCTTTTAATCAAGCTGGTTTTATCCCAAATAGAGAAACTAAAGACAACACAATCAAATTCCTACACTTAATGTAATACGCTAATATCTACAAAATTCCCTCTGTGTTCATTTCAATGGACGCAGAGAAAGCCTTTGACAGGCTAGATTGGCTATTCTTACAGACAACGCTTCAGAGATTTGGCTTTGACCAAGCCTTTATAGGGAAAATCTTCTCTCTATATAACAACCACAAGCAAAAATCAGACTAAATAATACTTTGTCCCACCCATTTAATATGTCCAATGGTACAAGACAAGGCTGTGCCCTCTCCCCCTTACTGTTTGTTTTTGCCATGAAGGTTCTGGCCTCCCACATTAGAAATAACACTGCTATTGACAGTTTTAAACTTGCCCAACATGAATACAAAACTACTTTATATGCAGATGACCTCATCCTTACACTCACACAACCTATTGTAATGCTAGTGGGATACCCCTCTATCAGACCAAATTCATCCAGTAGTCTTGTTATCCCGGCGTTGAGCCGGAATGATAGGGAACATTCAAGAGCAGAGAAAGTTAGTAAGATGAGGAGAGCGGCACTCACCACAGGCAGGACAGTCCCCCAATGGCAACGGCAGAACAGGCCAAGGCAAATCACTTGAATGGTCAGAAAGGCAGGATTCGGCAACAGTAAAGCAGTCTAAGGACAAACCACTAATATGGTCAAGCAGGCAGGGTTTGGCAATGGTAAAGCAGTCCAAGGGCACACCACTAGAATCATCAGGCAGGCAGGGTTCGGCAATTCAGGGGTACAGCAGGCAGAGTAGTCAGACAGGACGGGTTCAAAACACAGCAAGGCAATAAGAAAAAAAGGATCTATCACTCCTAGGAGTACACAAAGTAACACATATACTTGGGCAGTCATAGATAATTTGATAGAAGCTTACATAGGCGCAGGATTCGTGCCACAGACGTGTGGACCGGCATCAGGAGAAGGGAGCGTGCGGCGATGATGTCAGCGCCATGCGCATCCAACCTGACACAGCCCCTGGCAGCGAGCAGGGAAGGAGACGCTGCTCCCCTAGCAACGGCTAGAGCGGCGCAGCGTGACATAACCCCCGCCGTCTCAAGGGTTCCCTCCGGGAACCAGAACTGGCCTCAAAGAATGAGCAGCATGGAATCTGGAGACCAAAAATGGAGCATGCACATCACGTGCAGGAACCCAGGAACAATCTGCCACAGAGTAACCCTTCCAGTGTATCAGATACTGCAGTTGTCTGCCCCTCTATCTGGAGTCCAGGATCTTAGCTACCTCATATTCAGGGTCATCACGGAGGGAGGTCTGCTACCTCCGCTCCATGGGAAACTGTGCTGCCGCTGGGGAGGGAGGGAGACCGGCTGTCTCTGCTCCCTGTACGGGGTTCTGCCACTGGGGAGAGAGAGACCAACTGTCTCCTCTCCCAGAAAGGGATTCGGCCGCTGGGGAGAGATATCTCTGTAAGGGGAGGGAGGACGACTACCTCCACTCCTGAAGGATGGATCTGCCGCTGGGGAGAGAGACCAACTGTCTCCTCTCCCAGGAAGGGGTTCTGCTTACAGGGAGGGAGGATGACTACCTCCGCTCTCAGGGGAGGGCTCTGCCGCTGGGGAGAGAGACTGACTGTCTCCTCTCCCTGTACCTGGCTCTGCCGCTGGGGAGAGAGACTGACTGTCTCCTCTCCCGGGAAGGGGTTCTGCTGCTGTGGAGAGTTCTCTCTCCCCCTCTCTTTTGCTCTCTCACTCTCCCCCTCTATTTTGCTCTCTCTCTCCCCCTTCTCTCTCCCCTCTCTTTTGCTCTCTCTCCCCCCCTCTCTTTTGCTCTCTTTGTCTCTCCCCCCCTCTTTTGCTCTCTCTCCCCCCTCTCTTTTGCGCTCTCTCCCCCCTCTCTTTTGCGCTCTCTCCCCCCTCTCTTTTGCGCTCTCTCCCCCCTCTCTTTTGCTCTCTTTCTATCAACCCTCTTTTGCTCTCTTTCTCTCCCCCTCTCTTTTGCTCTCTCTCTCTCCCCCCTCTCTTTTGCTATCTCTCCCCACCTCTCTTTTGCTCTCTCTCCCCACCTCTCTTTTGCTCTCTCTCCCCACCTCTCTTTTGCTCTCTCTCCCCCCTACTCTTTTGCTCTCTCTCCCCCCCCACTCTTTTGCTCTCTCTCCCCCCCCCCCACTCTTTTGCTCTCTCTCCCCCCCCTCTCTTTTGCTCTCTCTCTTTTGCTCTCTTTCTCTCCCCCCCTCTCTTTTACTCTCTCTCCCCCCTCTCTTTTGCACTCTCTCTCCCCTTCTCTCTCTCCCATCTCTTTTGCTCTCTCTCTCCCCCTCTCTTTTGCTCTCTCTCTCTCCCCCTCTCTTTTGCTCTCTCTCTCTCCCTCTCTTTTGCTCTCTCTCTCTCCCCCTCTCTTTTGCTCTCTCTCTCTCCCCCTCTCTTTTGCTCTCTCTCCCCCCTCTTTTGCTCTCCCTCTCTCCCCCTCTCTTTTGCTCTCTCTCTCCCCCCCCCCTCTTTTGCTCTCTCTCTCCCCCACCCTCTTTTGCTCTCTCTCCCCCCTCTTTTGCTCTCTCTCCCCCCTCTCTTTTGCTCTCTCTCCCCCCTCTCTTTTGCTCTCTCTCCCCCCTCTCTTTTGCTCTCTCTCCCCCCTCTCTTTTGCTCTCTCTCCCCCCTCTCTTTTGCTCTCTCTCCCCCCTCTCTCTTTTGATCTCTCCCCCTCTCTTTTGCTCTCTTTCTCTCCCCCCTCTCTTTTGCTCTCTCTCCCCCCTCTCTTTTGCTCTCTCTCCCCCCCTCTCTTTTGCTCTCTCTCCCCCCTCTCTTTTGCTCTCTCTCCCCCCTCTCTTTTGCTCTCTCTCCCCCTCTCTCTCTTTTGATCTCTCCCCCCTCTCTTTTGCTCTCTCTCCCCCCTCTCTTTTGCTCTCTCTCCCCCCTCTCTTTTGCTCTCTCTCCCCCCTCTCTTTTGCTCTCTCTTCCCCCTCTCTTTTGCTCTCTCTCCCCCCTCTCTTTTGCTCTCTCTCCCCCCTCTCTTTTGCTCTCTCTCCCCCCTCTCTTTTGCTCTCTCTCCCCCTCTCTTTTGCTCTCTCTTCCCCCTCTCTTTTGTTCTCTCTTCCCCCTCTTTTGCTCTCTCTTCCCCCTCTCTTTTGCACTCTCTCTCCCCCTTCTCTCTCTCCCCCTCTCTTTTGCTCTCTCTCCCCCCCTTTCTGTTGCTCTCTCCCCCTCTCTTTTGCACTCTCTCTCCCATCTCTTTTGCTCTCTCTCCCCTCTCTTTTGCTCTCTCTCTCCCCTCTCTTTTGCTCTCTCTCTCCCCTTTCTTTTGCTCTCCCCCCTCTCTTTTGCTCTCTCTCCCCCTCTCTTTTGCTCTCTCTATCCCCCCTCTCTTTTGCGCTCTCTCCCCCCTCTTTTGCGCTCTCTCCTCCCTCTCTTTTGCGCTCTCTCCTCCCTCTCTTTTGCGCTCTCTCCCCCCTCTCTTTTGCGCTCTCTCCCCCTCTCTTTTGCGCTCTCTCCCCCCTCTCTTTTGCGTTCTCTTTCTTTTGCTCTCTCCCCCCTCTCTTTTGCTCTCTCTCCCCCCCTCTCTTTTGCTCTCTCTCCCACCTCTCTTTTGCTCTCTCTCCCCCCTCTCTTTTGTTCTCTCTTCCCCCTCTCTTTTGCTCTCTCTCTCCTCCTCGCTCTCTCTTTTGCTCTCTCTCTTTTGCTCTTTCTTTTGCTCTCTCTTTTGCTCTCTCTTTTGCTCTCTCTCTCTTTTGCTCTCTCTCTCCCCCTCTCTCTCTTTCTCCCCCTTTCTCTCTCTCTCCCCCTCTCTCTCTCCCTCTCTCTCTCTTTTGCTCACTCTATCTCTCCCCCCTCTTTTGTGCTCAGGCCACGATCTCCCCCACCCACTTGCACCGCCCATGTTGGCCTTGCCCCCATCACGGCACTCCTGTCGGTCACTCCCCTCCTCATGCCCGCTCTGTCTGACCATGCCCATGACACACCCCTGCAACGGCCGCTTTCTCCTGCTCTGCTGTCTGATGTTTATCCTAATGGCCAGGTATGTTTGTCCTCGGGCAGTCTCTACTGTGCATGACTGCATCTGACAAACATACCTGGCCTTTTATTATATAGGATAAAGATGGCAGCATCTTTAATTTTTAATAAAATTACTGCACTAGGCAGTACTTTGGGGCTGGTGGAAGTGGGGTGTTTTAAAAAAAAAAAAAAAAAAAAAAAAAACGGCACTGAAATGTGCCTTTACATTGCTGTCAATGGGAACTGTGTGTTTCCAGTAATAAATATACAGTATATTTCAATTTGCTTCCATGGCTGCTCAACTTACCCCCTTCGCTGGTGCTGAAGTACTGACGCCGTCTCTGACATCATCAGAACGAGGCTCCCACAGCAGCCTATGGAAGCACGCTCTCATGGGCACGCTCAAGCGATGTCGCGTTCACATTGCCAAAAATTTGTAATACCAGTGCACATTATCGTGCACTGGTATTACACAGTGGAGCGCAAATATCGCTTTCATCAAAGCGATATTTAGCACTCCACTTGTAATCTGTCCCAATGTTGTTCTTGTATTCTCAAGGAATAAATAGTTATGGTAAATGTTACATGTGCAGATAATTTTAAAATCAGATCAGAACTGTTATTTCAAGTTTAGTATGAGATTTATTTATAATATTATTAAACAAACAAGATTGTTGGTCATTATAATGATATACAGGGAGTGCAGAATTATTAGGCAAGTTGTATTTTTGAGGATTAATTTTATTATTGAACAACAACCATGTTCTCAATGAACCCAAAAAAACTCATTAATATCAAAGCTGAATAGTTTTGGAAGTAGTTTTTAGTCTGTTTTTAGTTATAGCTATTTTAGGGGGATATCTGTGTGTGCAGGTGACTATTACTGTGTATAATTATTAGGCAACTTAAAAAAAAACAAATATATACCCATTTCAATTATTTATTTTTACCAGTGAAACCAATATAACATCTCAACATTCACAAATATACATTTCTGACATTCAAAAACAAAACAAAAACAAATCAGTGACCAATATAGCCACCTTTCTTTGCAAGGACACTCAAAAGCCTACCATCCATGGATTCTGTCAGTGTTTTGATCTGTTCACCATCAACATTGCGTGCAGCAGCAACCACAGCCTCCCAGACACTGTTCAGAGAGGTGTACTGTTTTCCCTCCTTGTAAATCTCACATTTGATGATGGACCACAGGTTCTCAATGGGGTTCAGATCAGGTGAACAAGGAGGCCATGTCATTAGATTTTCTTCTTTTATACCCTTTCTTGCCAGCCACGCTGTGGAGTACTTGGACGCGTGTGATGGAGCATTGTCCTGCATGAAAATCATGTTTTTCTTGAAGGATGCAGACTTCTTCCTGTACCACTGCTTGAAGAAGGTGTCTTCCAGAAACTGGCAGTAGGACTGGGAGTTGAGCTTGACTCCATCCTCAACCCGAAAAGGCCCCACAAGCTCATCTTTGATGATACCAGCCCAAACCAGTACTCCACCTCCACCTTGCTGGCGTCTGAGTCGGACTGGAGCTCTCTGCCCTTTACCAATCCAGCCACGGGCCCATCCATCTGGCCCATCAAGACTCACTCTCATTTCATCAGTCCATAAAACCTTAGAAAAATCAGTCTTGAGATATTTCTTGGCCCAGTCTTGACGTTTCAGCTTGTGTGTCTTGTTCAGTGGTGGTCGTCTTTCAGCCTTTCTTACCTTGGCCATGTCTCCGAGTATTGCACACCTTGTGCTTTTGGGCACTCCAGTGATGTTGCAGCTCTGAAATATGGCCAAACTGGTGGCAAGTGGCATCTTGGCAGCTGCACGCTTGACTTTTCTCAGTTTATGGGCAGTTATTTTGCGCCTTGGTTTTTCCACACGCTTCTTGCGACCCTGTTGACTATTTTGAATGAAACGCTTGATTGTTCGATGATCACGCTTCAGAAGCTTTGCAATTTTAAGAGTGCTGCATCCCTCTGCAAGATATCTTACTATTTTTGACTTTTCTGAGCCTGTCAAGTCCTTCTTTTGACCCATTTTGCCAAAGGAAAGGAAGTTGCCTAATAATTATGCACACCTGATATAGGGTGTTGATGTCATTAGACCACACCCCTTCTCATTACAGAGATGCACATCACCTAATATGCTTAATTGGTAGTAGGCTTTCGAGCCTATACAGCTTGGAGTAAGACAACATGCATAAAGAGGATGATGTGGTCAAAATACTCATTTGCCTAATAATTCTGCACTCCCTGTATAATGATATTATAACTGGGAAATTCAAATTTACTTCTATAATTATTTTAGTAGATATACAGTAGCTATCAATGGCTCACTTGTATTCTTCTAACATATTTCATTAATGGTCTTGAGGGCATATATAGATAGTGTCAGGGATCTGGTGTATACAAGCAGTTTAATCATGCAATAAAAAATTCCTAGTTAATGCATTTGACCATTAGATGAGGATACAAAAATATACACATGTTTTAATATATTTCTAAGGGCTTAAATGAGTTGGTGTTCATGGTGTTGATAGGGTGTGTGTGTGTGTGTGTGTGTGTATATATATATATATATAACAGGTTTTGTGCCTTATATGGCAGTTAAAGTAAAAGTAAGTAAATTAACCTGCAAATTTTAATATAAAGATTGTAAAGGTAACTGTCCCTGGCACTTTGTATATCTCACTTCTGCAAATAAATCATACACTATATAACTGATACAGCTTTTATATTTCTAGGTTGCTATTAAAATCAGTAAAAAAAGTAAACAAGGATTCTGCATCTCTGCAAAAGGTAAAGAATTTAGTGGCACTCTCTAACGAAGTAGAAATCAACATGCATCATTAGCATAAATTTAATTTACTGCTTCACAATTTTTATTTTCCAGCAGAGGTTACTAGTGATTTTGATTACTAAAATACACAGTAGATCTGGGTGGCACTTGGGAATAAGACCTCAGAAAAATGAGGTTTTATAAATAATTAGAGGTTGACAAGTTGATTTAAACAGAGTTTGTTTCTAGATATTTTATTTATGGGGTCTTCAGTTTGTATCATTATGATTATTTGATCCTTTATTCTGATATTAATCTGACATCTCCTTTTCAGCTTTACAAAGAAGTGATCATCATACAGATGTTGGACCATCCTAATATCGGTAAGTCAGAATTTATGACCCATCTGAGACGTTCCTCCTTCTTTATATATAGCTTGTTACAAATCCCCCTGTATTTACATATGTATCACTGAACAACCTTCTCTCTCTTATACAGAACAAAGTCATTGAGTACAGTGACAATTGACGAACTCTACATTGTGATGTAGTATCTAAGAGGAGGTAACAAATCTGAAATGCTTTACTTTGTTATTCATTTATATTCTGTATCTGTCTTCTCTCCTTGTTTTTTTATTTTATGTGCATCCTCCCATTTTCAGTAAGTAATCAGAATTGCATTTCCTTTTTATTTTCTATTAATTTACTTGATTACATTTTTATTATTATACTCTGCAGAATCTGTTGGTGGTCTACAAAATAACCGATAATAATAATAATAATAATAATTACTCTTATGTTTTTAATTTGATTTATTTAGTTAATTCTCCCTCTTCTCTCATACCCTTTATATCAATCTTCCCTTTCTCACCTTTAAAACCATAAATCCTTTTCATAATTCCTTTACTTTACTTTATTCTTGACACAGGAAATCTCCAACAGTATCTGATACATCATGGCCCAAAAGACGAGGAGAAAGCCTGTCTCCTGTTCCGTCAGGTAGGTGTGTAAAAAAATAAATTAGTATAGTATTTAAATACGAAAAACATAATTTATGCTTACCTGATAAATTTATTTCTCTTGTGGTGTATCCAGTCCATGGATCATCCATTACTTCTCCTTCCCAACAGGAAGCTGCAAGAGGATCACCCACAGCAGAGCTGTCTATATAGCTCCTCCCCTAACTGCCACTACCAGTCATTCAACCGAAGACAAGCAAGAGAAAGGAAAAACTATAGGGTGCAGTGGTGACTGTAGTTTAAAAATAAAAAACACCTGCCTTAAAATGACAGGGCGGGCCGTGGACTGGATACACCACAAGAGAAATAAATTTATCAGGTAAGCATAAATTATGTTTTCTCTTGTAAGGTGTATCCAGTCCACGGATCATCCATTACTTGTGGGATACCAATACCAAAGCTATAGGACACGGATGAAGGGAGGGACAAGGCAGGCGCTTAAACGGAAGGCACCACTGCCTGCAAGACCTTTATCCCAAAAATAGCCTCCAAAGAAGCAAAAGTATCAAATTTTAAAAACCCATGTGGAAGCTATTGCTCTAGTAGAATGAGCTGTAATCCTTTCAGGAGGCTGCTGGCCAGCAGTCTAATAAGCTAAGCATATTATACTCCTTAGCCAAAAGAAAGAGAGGTTGCCGAAGCCTTTTGGCCTCTCCTCTGTCCAGAGTAGACAACAAACAATGCAGATGGTTGACGAAAATCTTTAGTAGCTTGAGAATAAAACTTTAAAGCACGAACCACATCAAGATTGTGTAAAAGACGTTACTTCTTTGAAGAAGGATTAGGACACAGTGACGGTACAACAATCTCCTGATTGATATTTTTATTAGATACCACCTTAGGTAAAAAACCAGGTTTGGTACGTAACACTACCTTATCTGCATGAAAAATTAGATAAGGGGAATCACATTGTAAAGCAGATAACTCCGAAACTCTTTGAGCCAAGGAGATAGCTACTAAAAACAGAACCTTCCAGGATAAGAGCTTAATATCTATGGAATGCAAAGGTTCAAACGGAACCCCTTGAAGAACCTTAAGAACTAAATTTAAACTCCAAGGCGGAGCAACAGGTTTAAACACAGGCTTGATTCTGACTAAAGCCTGACAAAATGCCTGCACGTCTGGAACCTCAGCCAGACGTTTGTGCAAAAGAATAGACAGAGCAGAAATCTGTCCTTCTAAGGAACTAGCTGACAAACCCTTCTCCAATCCTTTTTGGAGAAAAGATAATATCCTAGGAATCCTGACCTTACTCTATGAGTAACCCTTGGATTCACACCAATAAAGATATTACACCATATCTTATGATAGATTTTCCTGGTGACAGGCTTTCGCGCCTGTATTAAGGTATCAATGACCGACATGGAGAAACCACGCTTTGATAAAATCAAGCGTTCAATCTCCAAGCAGTCAGACGCAGAGAAATTAGATTTGGATGGTTGAAATGACCCTGAAGTAGAAGGTCCTGCCTCAGAGGCAGAGTCCATGGTGGAAAGGATGACATGTCCACCAGATCTGCATATCAAGTCCTGCGTGGCCACGCAGGTGCTATCAAAATTACCGATGCTCTCTCCTGTTTGATCTTGGCAATCAGACGAGGGAGCAGAGGAAACGGTGAAAACCCATAAGCCAGGTTGAAGGACCAAGGCACTGCTAGAGCATCTATCAGCGCTGCCTTGGGATCCATGGACCTGGACCCGTAACAAGGAAGCTTGGAGTTCTGGCGGAACACTATGAGATCCAGTTCTGGTTTGCCCCAACGTTGAATCAACTGTGCAAACACCTCCGGATGGAGCTCCCACTCCCCCGGATGAAAAGTCTGATGACTTAGAAAATCTGCCTCCCAGTTCTCTACTCCTGGGATATGGATAGCTGATAGATGGCAAGAGTGAATCTCTGCCCATTGAATTATCTTTGAAACCTCCAACATCGCTAGGGAACTCCTTGTTCCCCCTTGATGGTTGATGTAAGCTACAATCATGATGTTGTCCGACTGAAATCTGATGAACCTCACTGCCGCTAGCTGAGGCCAAGCCTGAAGAGCATTGAATATCGCTCTTAGTTCCAGAATGTTTATTGGAAGGAGTGCCTCCTCCTGAGTCCATGACCCCTGAGCCTTCAGAGAGTTCCAGACTGCACCCCAGCCCAGAAGGCATTCATCTGTTGTTACTATTGTCCAATCTGGCCTGCGGAAGGTCATACCTTTGGACAGATGGACCCGAGATAGCCACCAGAGAAGAGAATCCCTGGTCTCTTGATCCAGATTTAGTAGAGGGGACAAATCAATGTAATCCCCATTCCACTGACTGAGCATGCAGAGTTGCAGCAGTCTGAGATGTAGGCGGGCAAACGGAACTATGTCCATTGCCGCTACCAATAAGCCGATTACTTCAATACACTGAGCCACCGAAGGGCGAGAAGTAGAATAAAGAACACGGCAGGAATTTAGAAGTTTTGATAACCTGGCCTCTGTCAGGTAAATCCTCATTTCTACAGAATCTATCAAAGTTCCCAGGAAGGAAACTCTTGTGAGAGGGGATAGAGAACTCTTCTTTTCATTCACTTTCCACCCATGAGACCTCAGGAATGCCAGAACAATGTCCGTATGGGACTTGGCAATTTGGAAATTCAACACCTGTATCAGAATGTCGTCTAAGTAAGGGGCTACTGCTATGCCCCGCGGCCTTATGACCACCAGAAGTGACCCCAGAACCTTCGTAAAGATTCTTGGTGCCGTAGCTAACCCAAAGGGAAGAGCCACAAACTGGTAATGCCTGTCTAGGAAGGCGAATCTGAGAAACCAATGATGATCTTTGTGTATCGGAATGTGAAGATAAGCATTCTTTAAGTCCACGGTAGTCATGTATTGACCCTCCTGGATCATAGGTAGGATGGTTCGAATAGTCTCCATCTTGAAAGATGGGACCCTGAGAAATTTGTTTAGGATCTTGAGATCTAAGATTGGTCTGAAGGTTCCCTCTTTCTTGGGAACCACAAAGAGATTTGAATAGAAGCCTTGCCCCTGTTCCTCCTTTGGAACTGGGTGGATCACTCCCATAACTAGGAGGTCTTGAACACAATGTAAGAATGCCTCTCTCTTTATCTGGTCTGCAGATAATTGTGAGAGGTGAAATCTTCCTTTTGGGGAAGAAGCTTTCAAGTCCAGAAGATATCCCTGGGACACAATTTCCAACGCCCAGGGATCCTGGACATCTGTTGCCCAAGCCTGGGCGAAGAGAGAAAGTCTGCCCCCCAACTAGATCCATTACCAGATCGGGGGCTGATCTTTCATGCTGTCTTAGAGGCAGCAGCAGGCTTCTTGGCCTGCTAACCTTTGTTCCAGGCCTGGTTAGGTCTCCAGACCGGCTTGGACTGGGCAAAATTTCCCTCTTGTTTTGCATTAGAGGGAGTTGATGCCGCGCTCATCTTAAAGTTTCGAAAGGCACGAAAATTAGTTTGTTTGGTCCTTAATTTATTAGACCTATCCTGAGGAAGGGCATGACCTTTTCCTCCAGTAATATCAGAAATGATCTCCTTCAGTCCAGGCCCGAATAGGGTCTGCCCCTTGAAGGGAATGTTGAGAAGCTTAGACTTTGAAGTAACGTCAGCTGACCAGGATTTAAGCCATAGCGCCCTATGCGCCTGTATAGCAAAACCTGAGTTCTTAGCCGTTAGTTTGGTTAAATGAACAACGGCGTCAGAAACAAATAAATTGGCTAGCTTAAGTGCTTTAAGCTTGTCAAGTATATCATCCAATGGAGTTTCTACCTGTAAGGCCTCTTCCAGAGACTCAAACCAGAAGGCTGTAGCAGCAGTGACCGGGACAATGCATGCAAGAGGCTGGAGAATAAAACCTTGTTGAATAAACATTTTCTTAAGGTAACCCTCTAACTTTTTATCCATTGGATCTAGGAAAGCACAACTGTCCTTGACGGGAATAGTTGTACACTTAGCTAGGGTAGAAACTGCTCCCTCCACCTTAGGGACCGTTTGCCATAAGTCCCGTGTAGCGGCATCTATTGGAAACATTTTCTTAAAAATAGGAGGGGGAGAGAACGGTACGCCTGGTCTATCCCATTCCTAAGTAATAATTTCTGAAAACCTTTTAGGTATTGGAAAAACATCAGTGTAAACAGGCACTGCATAGTATTTATCCAATCTACAAAATTTCTCTGGCACTATAATGGTGTCACAGTCATCCAGAGTAGCTAAAACCTCCTTGAGCAACACGCGGAGGTGTTCAAGCTTAAATTTAAATGTAGACATATCAGAATCAGGTTGAAGCATCTTCCCTGAGTCAAAAAAATCACCCACAGAAAGAAGCTCTCCTGCCTCAGCTTCTGCATATTTGTGAGGGGATATCAGACAGAGCTACTAAAGCGTCAGAGAGCTCTGTATTTTTTCTAGTCCCAGAGCTGTCTCGCTTTCCTTGTAACCCTGGTAAGTTTGGACAATACCGCTGTAAGGGTATGATCCATAACTGCCGCCATGTCTTGTAAAGTAAACGCCATGGGCGCGCTAGATGTACTTGGCGCGACTTTAGCGGGAGTCCCTTGAGCGGGAGTCAAAGGTTCTGAGACGTGGGGTGAGTTAGTCGGCATAACTTCCCCCTTGTCATTTTCCTCTGGTGATAAATCTTTTAAAGACAGAATATGATCTTTATAACTTAAAGTAAAATCAGTACATTTGGTACACATTCTAAGAGGGGGTTCCACAATGGCTTCTAAACATAATGAACAAGGAGTTTCCTCTATGTCAGACATGTTTAAACAGACTATCAATGAGACCAGCAAGCTTGGAAAACACTTTGTTAAATGTAAACATGCAAAAAATAAAAACGGTACTGTGCCTTTAAGAGAAACAAATTTTGTCAGAAATTGAAAAACAGTGATAAAAAGCAGTAAATCTTACGAAATTTTTACAGTGTGTATAACAGACTAACAGAGCATTGCACCTACTTGCAAATGGATGATTAACCCCTTAGTTTCAAAACCAGATAAAAAAAAACTATATAAACGTTTTTTAACAGTCACAACAAACTGCCACAGCTCAGCTGTGGCCCTACCTGCCCATACAATGACTTTTGAAGGCACAAAAACCCTTTGTAGAGGTCCTAAGTGTTCAGGGGACTCCTTCAGGGAAGCTGGAAGTCTCAAGCTGCAAAAACTACTGCACGATTTAGGCCTGAAATTAGGCCCCTCCCAACCTGTACTCACAGTGAGAGGGCCTAACAAAACTATCCCTAGGCAAAATCTAGCCAGCCATGTGGAAAAACTGGGCCCCAATAAAGTTTTATCACCAATATGTAGAAAAAAACGTTTAAACACTTCCAGCAAACTTTATCTTATTTTCAGTAATGTGAGAAAGTAATAAGAATATTACCTTTTACAGCAAGCATGATACTAGTCATTATTAAATCACTGTAATCAGGCTTACCTTAAATAAATCCGGTATTAACAGCATTTTCTAGCATATTCATTTCTCTAGAAAAATTTAAACTGCACATACCTCATAGCAGGAGACCCTGCACGCCATTCCCCCAGCTGAAGTTACCTCATCTCTTCAGTTATGTGTGAGAACAGCAATGGATCTTAGTTACAACCTGCTAAGATCATTAAAAAACCACAGGCAGACTCTTCTTCAACTTTCTGCCTGAGGCTAAAACAGTACAACTCCAGTACCATTTGAAAATAATAAACTTTTGATTGAAGATAAACTAAATAAATTCACCACATCTCTCTAGCTACTTCTTATCGTGTCGAGAGCTGCAAGAGAATGACTGGGAGTGGCAGTTAGGGGAGGAGCTATATAGACAGCTCTGCTGTGGGTGATCCTCTTGCAGCTTCCTGTTGGGAAGGAGAATATCCCACAAGTAATGGATGATCCATGGACTGGATACACCTTACAAGAGAAAAGAGAATATAGTTCATGTAACAAATAAATAATACAACAAATATTTTTACTTTAATTTTGTAACAGACTTGTAATACATAAGCCCTGAACATAGACCAACTGACTTTCTCTTTAGATGGTGTCTCCGTTACGTTACTGCCATCAGAAATGCGTTGCACACTGAAACGTGAAGGTACGAGAATAAAGCAAGTTAAGAGCTAGTAATAATCTTCTAATAATCTCTTTGGTTACAGAGTTGCTGCAATCATACAGTAGCCTCAGTAATATGATAAAATGTAAACTTCCTTTGTATTTTCATAAAATCTATACAAATTTCTTCAAGGATAAATACTATGTAGTAATAAAACTAGTAGATTGCATTCACAGTTGAGCTAATTGTACAAATAGTATAACATTTTACTAGATATATTTGTATTATCTATTAAATGCTACTATATTTTATAATATGACATTATCTCTTGTAAATAACAGCACATGTTCATGTTTTCAATCCTCGAACATCTTGGTAGATTTAGAGGGCAATATCAAAATTTCTGATTTTGGTATCAGTAAAATATTCAATCCAGATATGAAGATGGGCAGTTATCCTGGTACACCAACTCACTTCCCTCCAGAATACTACCTACAATTGAAGTACTATGGGCCAGAGGTGGATGTGTGGTGCTTACGATTGGGGTCACTGGCACCTTGCCATTTAATGAGCAAGAATAGAAGGTAAGTGACCAATAATGGTACAGTTTGATTGTAATAAGGGGACACATAAGAAAATGTGCATGGTACAGGAGATATTTTCTGTTCATTACTTGACACAGACCTAAGTGTGAAATATTTTATATGAGGACTATGTTAAGTATCATAAAACTTGCCGACACTTGTTACCTTTTCATAGGAACAGAGACAGCATGTACTGCAGGCCAATTTTGTTATTCCTTTTTCTATGCCTGTTTACTGCATCCACCTGCTGAATGTTCTCATGGCTCTAAAACAAACTACGAGAGACTCAGTGGCGGAAAGATACAGCTTGCCTTCCTTCAAAATAAATACACATATTCTCTACGCACCAACACTTCAAGTGATAGTAAATCATATTGTTTAAAAAATGCTAGGATTTACCATCACTAAAAATAAATAAGAGTTTCAGTCATCTAATTTTTTTAAGAAAGTGTGCTAAACTTACCCTTTCTATGCTGTGCCCTCCTAGCTAAATTCAGCAGCCACGGCCCCCAAAGCTATTGGTTTAGAGGTGGAAATGTTACCACATTGAAAAAAAGAGCCACTAAATTTAGTGAGGAGTCCGTGGCACAGATAGGGTAAGTTTAGCACACTTGTTTTAAAGTGATGACTGAAAGTCCTACTTGTTTTTAGTGATGGTAAATCCCAGCGTTTTTTAAATGCTTGGATTTACCATCCCTTCAAAGGGACAGTTTACTCAACGTTTCTGACATCTATATAAAAGAGCTGCATCTAGACATACTGATTCTTGAAACCAATACTGCTGTATATATTTTGTAGTCCCTAATACTCATTGGCTGATATGCACTATTAATGCTCATTGGCTAATCTGTACGTTGTGTTAATGCTCACTAGCATTGTTGCATGTTGAGCAGGTCCAAACTGTGGAAATTAGAAAGTCATTTTCAGCTCAATCACAATCCTTTAGATTTTTCTACAAAATTTACCATAAAAGTCTATGAAAATTGATGTAGATTAAATCATTATCGTAAGCTTTTAAAAAAAAATCATTATGATTAACCCCCTGGCGTTTTAAAAAAAGGTCTTATGACAATAGTGGTTTTAGTATTTTTAATGTAATTAATTTTTGACTGTAGCTAATCATGAAGCATCCATGGTTCAAAAAAGGGTATGAGGATGATATAGTAAGAACTAAAGAAGAGACAGGTCCTTCTAGTAATGGTTTTAAAACAACAGGTCAGTCTGTGTAACTATTATTAATAGATAGATGGTAGATATAATGACCGATGGTAGATATATAGATAGATGGATTTAAATATACTAAAATAAATATGTTTTTATTTTTCTATAGCTGATCATTTTGATATTATTATATAAAAGCATTTGAGTATTAAATTCACTTGTTAGATGGTACATTTGTATAATTATTTACAGTAACGACACATGCATAATTATCTATGATCTCATCTGTTTTTATTAGATGACCCATTCACACCCATTAATGAAGAACCTGAATGTGCCAGGGAGAGGTAAGTATTAGTGCGTTTTAATATATAGTTTATACCTATTTATCCCCCTCCCATAAGTGCAAGACAAATCATAATATATGTGTTTTAGAGTGGTCCTTAAAAAAACTAAAACACAGTTACCTAATTGATTGTTTTCTCACTATGTTTTCTCTTTTACATTGACTTTTTTGTACCCACCAGGTTAGTGAGCTTGATAAAGCCCTCAAATGGCTTTTTGAGCTACCCCAGAGTCAGAATAACAGGTAATTATATTTCTATTTATTAATATTACTATATATTAATACATCCCAATGCCATGTAACACTGATTTTTGGAACAATAAACATGGGTCTCCACAAAATGTTTTTGGATTGGGAGGGAACAAAAAAAGCAATAAAGTCTTGACCATAAAAATGTCAATGTAGACACAATAATATGTTTTAGATAGACATAATATAATAAATCTACTACCCTAAGCTTGATCTGCTCTAATGTCAAATACCCATCTGTTAAGGAAGACCATGAGCCTTCACTGTCTTTACCCTCTTTAGAAAATGGTTATGTTGCAAAAAGACCAAGGCATTTCCTTGAAGAAGAAAAAAATATCCGTCATGTACATCTTATGTAGTATTACAGACCTACAGCACTGAGTGTCCCACAATGTAGATCTTAACATTTGATACAGAGATTACTTTATAATGTACTGAAGATTCTAATGTCCTTGTGCTAAGTTTAACGTGTTAAACTGTTTGCGTGACCATATAGTAGTTTTACTTATCAGCCATAGAGCAATTGGCCTTTCAGTGGGAATTGTATAGATACATATATTTCTTGCTAAATTTAATATCAGTTTAATTGACTCTAGGACAACCTTTTTTTCTAAAAATGATTTCAAGCATTTGTTTACTTAAATATTGCTAAAATAATTAGTTGTCCTACACACTAAAGATATTATAGACAAGAAAAAAAAAATAATACTCTCTCACCCATGTTTGCTTTATAGCTAGTAATGACGTTATTAAACAGTGGTTCAACTCAAATATTATTATTTTTTTTCTAATTAACAGCATCTTACCAAAAGTCTCCAGTGAAAATGGAAGAGTAAGCAGATGGCGTCACGTTTGGAACAGTTTTACAGGAGTTTTTTGTTGCCATAACAACTAACTTAACATCATGCTTCTATATTTAAACATAAATTCATTTGTTTTTTCTCCCATAAGACCTTATTTTGTTTTTTTAATGTAATATAATAGTTATTAAGTAATATTGTTTGTGCCATAATAACAGACAGCTAGATTACGAGTTTTGAGCACTATAGGGAAATTAACGAGAGCCACAAAAGGGTCGTTATTTCACCTCCCCATATCGCTGCTATTACAGGTTTAAAAAAAGCATGCTTGTGTGGGTGATATGGTTGCGTTGAGCTCCATACCACACTGAAATACAAGTGCTGCTTTGACATGCTCGTGCACGATTTCCCCATAGACATCAATGGGGAGAGCTGGCAAAAAAAAGCCTAACACCTGCGATTCAGAATGAAAAGCTCCGTAACGCAGCCCCATTGATGTCTATGGGGAAAGAAAAAGTTATGTTTAAACACCCCAACATAAAAACCACGCCTAAACACCCTTAATCTGCCACCCCTAACATTGCCTATACCTACATAAGGTTATTAACTAATAATCCTAATAATTCTAATGTGTGCTCCTTGTTATCTTCCAACTAAACAATTACTGTCTAAGTACACTTCTCAGTAGTGAACCTTATACAATGTATCTATGCATTCATTCTATGTATCATTATGTATACAATGTATCTATATAAGCATTCATTCTACTTGATAATTGGGTTAAAAATATATATATGGTAACCCACAGAAGAAACTATCTTAAATGTCAGTCTTATTGGAAGGTTTTTTTCCTTGTCATGATTGCAAGACTTGTAAGCATAGCAAAAAAGCAAAAACAGTGACATCAACAACAACAAATTTTGAGGTTAAAATTAGAGATATTATCAGATGTACAGACCATAACATCATTTATTTATTACAATGTTCGTGCAAATTGCAATACTTGGGCCAAACGAGCAGAAAACTGAAAGATAGAATAAGAGAGCATATCAGGAGCATAGAATTGGAAAAAGAGGACACAAAATTGTATAGACATTTTACGCAACAACATAAAGGTAATCCAAAGGATATGATATATTGGGGTATCAAGAAGGTGAAAGACGATGGCAGGGGAGGAAATATAGAAAAAAGACTACTCTATCATGAAGCAGACCTAATTTAAAAAATGGGAACACTATTTCCAATAGTCCTCAATAGCGAAATGGACCTAAACTCTATAATTTAATAACTAATTTTTTATCGAAAAAAATATACGTTTGAGCTAGCTCACAGCAGAGAGGGATCGATAACTTATGAAGTAGTAGTTTAGGGATCGATAACTCATGAAACTATACAAATGGATCAAAGTGCAATCATGTAATCTTAGTATAACTATTAACACCAAGATAACTAATAACTGTAGGATAACTTATAGATATCAAAGTTACAAATATACTACATTGACCCAACATCAAAATAATATGAATTTATTTTAAGAGATAGAATTTAGCCAGGGGAGGTAACTGATCATTATTACACACCAAAGGCGGCTATTCAGTTTGTGCAGAAAGATTACACTATGCACTTAATAACTCACTATGTAAAGGTAAAGACAATCATAAAGATACTAATACTAACTGTTTGCATAATACTCTTTGCAGGTATTTAGATCAATGGGAAACACTAAGGCATAATGAATCGTCTTTTTTAATGAATTATTCTGTCTATAGGTTTATTCAATAAATATTAGATAAAATCTCCAAAAAAACATGTCACAATGTGTATTCTTTAAAACATTTGCAATATTTTATGAATGTCTATCTGTTTAGCTTAACATTAGACTATTATTTGCTGCATGTATACTGAAGCACCACGTAAAAGCACCACAGATTATTATGAGAGATAATTATTTAAGTATAGGAACATCAATATTACCACAGATAAATGTGAGAGCAATATATATATATAAACACAAATGGGAGAGCTTACGTTAATGGGCTTAATAAGAACGGCTATAAAAGGTGAGGAATCGATCACATCAGGTATCTTGATAAAGGCTGCCAAGCCGAAATGCGTAGAAACCTGATGCACACAACGGCTGATTGCTGGCTACACGGAAGGATATAATACCGAAGAAACAATAAGTTGGATCATCTGTTTACCCGGAACCTGAGAATTTTTACTACTACTAAACACATTAGGATTATTAGTTTTAAATATAGTCTAACACCGGTGTTTTATATTAATTTTAGCATTTAATTTCACATCTTTTATATCATTGTCTAGATAGTCTATTTATTTTAAGCGTGTAATCTATTAATATGTATATATGAAAAATAATTTGAATAAATATTATTTTTAAATTTTATTAGAGACTTGTTGTGGATAATTTAACTTTTTTGGAATACACATTGAAAATCCTTATACCCTTTAGGAACAGCAGATTTGCGCCACCTATAGTATACTAATCTAATTTTAAACTCTTTTTTTGGGGAAATTTGTTTTTTAAGGTGTGCCAGTTTCCTACCATCTGATTTGAACAGTTGAAAAAAAATTTGTATTGTTTGTTTGATAAAGTTATTAACCCCTAATCTGCCACCCCTAACATCGCCACCACCTACATTACAGTTATTAACCCCTAATCTGCCATCCCTGACATCGCCTATACCTACACAACGTTATTAACCCCTAATCTGCCACCCCCAATGTCGCCGTCACTATAAATGTTATTAACCCCTAAACCTCTGGCCTCCCACATCACTAACACTAAATAAATATATTAACCCCTAAACCTAACCCTAACCCTAAGAATAACCCTAACCCCCCCTAAATTTAATTTAGATTGTTTTTAATTATATTTAACTTACAATTATTACCTAAATAATTCCTATTTAAAACTAAATACTTACCTGAAAAAAAACCTAAGCTAGCTACAAAATAACTAATAGTTACATTGTAGCTATCTTAGGTTTTATTTTTATTTCACAGGTAAGTTTGTATTTATTTTAACTAGGTAGACTAGTTAGTAAATAGTTATTAACTATTTACTAACTACGTAGTTAAAATAAATAAAACCTAACCTGCCTTACAATAAAATCTAGGATAGATGTATGAATCAGCGCTTATTTCTACCAGCCAAATACAGAATGGTCCCTCTCACAGAGACCAATAGGTAGTTAGAAATTGAGGAGAAAAAAGTACTGGCGCTAACAGCTAGGTCAGTGATCAAACAAATAAATGAGTAATTCTCAGAATAAACATGAGGGAGTGGTTACACCCAAAAAAAAAAAAAAGAATGAAAGGGAAAGTATATACTTTCCAAGTAAAATTAAAAAGTAACAATAATGTATATAAAATGGAATTTTCCAGAGTCAAATAGCAATAATGTATATAATATTGATTTTTCCACAGGTAATAGTAAAAGAGACAGATGTCAAAATATTAATAAAACTTCAATGTTTATTTAAAAGAGGGATAAAACCTAAATAGGACTGCACAGGAGGTGTCTGGTGTATAATGGATAATTTTAGATAACCTAGCTCTAAAGATGAGCTCGAACAAGCACATTACAATAGGTAAGTGTAATAAAACTATCCTATACACTGGTGACTGCTAAATTATAAATAAGAGCGATATTGACAGTAGTAGCAGTGTGGTCACAGAGCTCTACTAGAGCTATGAATAATAGTGATACAGATAAAAATACATAAAATTACTAGCAGACTGGACGTCCAGTAAATAGTAAAATAGAACAGTTTAAAACCAATTATTACACAAGTAGTAGCTGCACATTAAATAAAAGTCTATCTGAAAGACTGGGAATAACCAAACGATTATCCGGTTATAAGGCAAGTTGTATACGATCAGCGAGAGTTGCTGGAAAATGTTAACAGTTCACTCTCGTATGCTGTTGATCTTGCTCTGCGAGTATTGGATCAATCAAGCATATGAGAGGGGTACCTGTAGATGGCCGGCGTAATATCCGTTGGTGGTGGCGGCTACCAGGAGCCGTGCACTCTCAACAGTAATCGAGTGCTGTGGGAAATCCCCTTGTTGGAACTCTAATCCTCTGGGTCTTTTTCCTCCTATCGCAGACCGATTGCTTTACCGCTATCCTCTCTGATAGCGGGTGCGGTGCAGATTGCTGGAGCTGTTCCGGTTCCCTTGGCTGTGTGAGTGACATATCCGCTTATGTCATAGGGGTTTACGTGCGGTCGTCAACAGCTGGGCTCAGGTTTGGACTGAGAAGGCCCTTCTCTAAACTAACCTGTAAAATCTTAAGGATATGGGGAGTCTTCACCTTGTGCCACACCAAGAAAGATAAGTCCTCCACACATTATGGTAAATATGTCTGGTAACAGGTTTTCTAGCATGACCCAGAATATCAATCACTGCCTATGTGTTCAATTTCCATGCAGTCAGCCTCAGAGAATCTAGATTTTGATAGAAGAATGAACCCCAAGCCAGAAGGTCTGGTCTTTGCGGTGGCCACCATGGAGGAGTAGATGACATTCTCACTAGATCTGCATACCATGTCCTGTGTGGCCAAGCAGAAGCTAACAAAATCGCTGGAATACCCTCCTGTTTGATTAGAACTATTACTTGAGGGAGTAGCACAATTGGAGGAAAAATATACACTAGTTTGAAGTGCTATGGAACTGCTAAAGCATCCACCAAATCCACTTGAGGATCTCTCAAACTCGATACGTGTTTTGGCAGTTTGGCATTGAGACAGGAACCTATCAGACCTATCTCCAGGTAGTCCCACCAGCAGGTGATCTAAAAAAAAAAAAACAACACCTCCTTGTTTAGCAACCATTCTCTGGAGTACAGAGTCTGTCCGCTCAGAAAATACGCTTCCCAATTGTCCATGCCTGGAATGTGGATATTTGGCATTGATATGTCTCCGCCTACTAAAGGATACAAGACACTTCCCACATCACCAGAGCCCTGTGAGTTCCACCATGGTGATTGAAATAGGCCACCGTAGTGATGTCCGATTGGAATTGAATAAAACTGACTGAACACAACTTGGGTCACGAATGAAGACTGTTTAAGATGGGCCTCAGTTCCAGAATGTGGATGGGAAGGATCGCTTCTTCTGGGTGCCAGGCCCCCTGGGCTCTCAGAGACTCCCACACAGCGCCCCAGTCTTTGAAACATCTGTTAAAATCTCCCAGGAAGGGCGTAGGAAGCACATGCCCTGAAAAACAGGATATTGAGACTCCAACCCGGAAAGAGACTCTCTCGTTGCTGGATCAAGGGATATTTCTTGGGACAGATCTAAATGTCTCAGGAAAATAATTTGTTAACTATATTTTGGACAATACATATGATTGTATAACAAGTCTATATTCAGTGGCATCCAGTCTCATATACACTGCAGGAGATTTTTGGACAATACAAATGATTGTATCACAGGTCTATATTCAGTGGCATCTGGTCTCATATACGCTGCAAAGGATTTTTGGAGTATATTTTGGACAATACATATGATTGTATCAAAGGTCTATATTCAGTGGCATCCGGTCTCGTATACGCTGCAAGCCGTTTGGCTCATTAAATGAATGGTTGTTTTATGCTCTGTTATAAGACTGATACCTATTATGTTTGCTGTCCTCTGTTTTTAATGAATTGTATTTTACTCTGGACACATTGAGGATTTATTTATCTCCCTCTTTGAAGCCTTGGGGCTGAATACCTACAAATGGATAATCTAAGAGCTTAGATATAGCACTCTTTTCCAGATTTAATTTCCAGCCATGTATCCGAAGAACCAAAGTAACTTCTCTGTGTAAGAGTTTGCTTAATGTAAAGATGGCACCTGAAATGTGGCACAAGTATGGCTCTACAGCAATAACGTGCAGTCTGACTACCACAAGGAGTGCTCATAGAACCTTTGTAAAGATCCTGGGAGCCGTAGCTAAACCAAACAGAAGAAAACTGGTAATGCTTGTCTAGGAAAGCAAAACAAAGGTACTGGTAATGATCTCGGTGAAGGGGAATGTGAAGATACGCATCCTTCATATCTATGGTGGTCATGAATTGATCCTTACTGATTGAGAGAAAGAATGGACCTGATGGTCTCCATCATGAAGGAAGGATACATTAGGAATTTGTTTAGCCATTTCAGGTCTAAAATGGAATAAAAGGTTCCCTCTTTTTGGGGAACTTTAAATAGATTTGAATGAACCACCCTCTTTTACTACAAACCCCCCAATCCTTCAGCATTGGAGACACAGCCCTTTAGTGTAGTCTTCTCTGGGGCTTCCTCTGCCCCGTTACCACTTTCTGTTGAGGTACCACAAGACTCTGTTCTCTGTCCCCTTCTCTTCTCAATCTACACATCATCAATAGGTTCCTGAATAAAGTCCCACGGGTTTCAATATCATTTGAATGCCAATGAGACCCATATCTACCTCTCTGCACCAGACCTATCTCCTTCCTTGCTAACCGTGTCACTAACTGTCTTTTACACATCTCATCCTGGATGTCATCTCACTACCTTAAGCTAAATCTCTTATTTCCCCTCCTTCTTCCAAATCCTCCACCCCACATTTCTCTATAGCTGTTGACAACTCCATCATTACCTCTACCCCGCATGCCCAATGTCTTTGGGTCACATTTGACTCAGATCTTTCTTTTTTGCCTCACATTCAGTCCTTGGCTAAATCTTGCCGATGCCTTCTTAAAAACATCTCTAAAATTAGACATTTCCTTACACAAGACACAACTAAGATTTTAATCCCCTCTCTCATCATTTCCCACCTCGGCTACTGCAACTCTGTCCTCTCTGGTTCCCTTAGCTGCTGCCTAGTTCCTTCACAATCCATAATAAATGCCTCTGCCAGGCTAATCTTCCTTACTCGTCGCTCTTCATCTGCTGCACCTCTCTGCAAATCACTTCACTGGCTTCCACTTGCCTCCAAAATAAAACTCAAACTTCTCACTCTGACATACAAAGCCCTCAACTGCACTGCTCCCCCCTACATATCAGAATTTGTCTTTAGATACTCTCTCTCCCATCCCCATCGCTCTGCTCACGACCTCCTACTCTCCTCCTCTCTTGTTACCTCCTCACATTCCCATTTACAGGACTATTCCAGACTGGCTCCCATCTTGTGGAACTCTCTCGCTCACTTCAAGCGCTCCCTAAAGAGTCTACTGTTCAGGGATGCATACGACCTACACTAACTTTTCCTAATCCCAGTTCCTCTCCTCCATTGCTATCCCCTTGAACCCCCTTAGCATGTAAGCCTAAGAGACCAACTGTTTGCAGGTCACCTTCATAAGAGCTGACTACAACAGTGCAACTCTCGGCAGGGCCCTCTACCCATTTGATCCCTATAAATGTTACCTTGTATACTGCCTATGTTTATAGTGCTGCGGAATCTGTCGGCGCTTTACAAATAAATGATGATGATCCTTTTCCCCTCTCTGCTTGGTGTACTGGAACGACAACTCATATGGACATCAAATCTTCTACACAGTGTAGGAAGGCTGTTAATTTTTGCGGCCACCCTGAAATCTTTGAGATGAGCAACCTACCCCTTAGAGGGCGAGATCAGAAACATATTTTGTATCCCTGAGATATGATGTCCAGAACCCAAGGGTCCTGCAAGGACAGAGACAAAACTTTCTAGAACCAAGATAATCTGCCCCCTACTTCACCTGAGCCCAGGTCCGGGGCCGACCCTTCATGCTGACTTGTTGTCTGAGGTCAATTTATTGGGCTGTTTGTTCTTATTCCACACTGGGTTGGGCTTCCATGTACTCCTGGGCATTTCAGATTTGTTTGTTTAAGGCACTCCTCTCTGACTTGTTCTGATGAAAGGAGTGAAAATGTCCCATAGGACGTTGCTTAGATTTAGCTTTCTTGCCCTGGGGTAGAAAAGCCCCTTGACCGCCAGTGACTGTAGAAATGATAGAATCCAGGCCTGGCCCAAATAAGGTCAGTGAGATAGAACCCTCACTGACCAAGACTTTAACCAGAGAACCCTTTCTAGCGAGAACAGCAAAACCAGAGGTCTTAGCATTGAGACAAATGATTTGGATAATTGCATCACAAATAAGGGCCATCTTTAGAGCCTGAATATCTTCCAAGGGATATTCCACCAAAATGAGTTCTGATAAGGTGTCACTCCAAAAGGTGGCAGCCCCAGCCATCACTGCAATACCTACAGCAGGCTGGAAGAGCAATCATCCTTGAAGAAAAAAACCTCTCTCAGATATCCCTCAAATTTCCTATCAATAGGATCCTTAAAGGATGTACTACCCTCAATGGGTATAGTAGTGCATTTAGCAAGAGTGGAAATTATAAAGGATCTTTATAAATGTTATAGCATTCATAATATTCTATTCATTTAAAAGAAAGGAGGATTGTTTTCAAATACAGGTCAAACATTTTGTTACACATGCCTGTGGTTCAGTTAATTGCAATGATCAACTGATAAACACCTTAGCATGTGGCACCTATTTTTAAATTGTTACCTATCCTTTTTTTAAAAAAAAGAGAGGGAACAGTCCAATTCAGTGCTTTTATGGAGGCACTAGAGTCCCTTTTAGAGCCCAGAGAATCTTAATAGTCATCTATAACACATGAATTTTCAATCCAAACACCTTCTATATACAGTGGTATGATATACCTAATTTAAAATCAGCTAATCCCCTTTTTTCATATGAAGGTTATTGTGTGCATGTGTGGTATGTGTCTATTCTAACTTGTTTTGGGGATAAAAGCTTATTTGGAGCTTCCAACCCCCAAAGAGTAAGAACATTAGTTGGTCATTATAATTTTTATGGCATTCAACTATCAATGTCAGGAGAGCACATTGGCTGATGAGCTTATTCTCAAACCAGTGGCAACATTCACATTGCATTCAGAAGCTCAAAGTACTTGTGGATCAGAAAAAAAAAACTTTAGTATTCTGAGCTACACAAATGATTGTTTTTATGCTTTGATGAATGAAGATAATAAAAAGGTTTTGTTGCTAAGGGGACTAAAGAAAGATGATCACATGATGTTGGTTAAGGGCAAAGAAGTATTGAGAACTGCAGAAATGAAATGCTGAGTAGCACCATGACTGTCAGAGGAACATATCTGTTTCTTCTCCCTCTTCTCTTCAAGCAGACAACAGCTGTTTCTATCTAATTTATGTGAAATGTACTTGAAGTAAACACATTGGCTGCTGGCCAGAGGGGGCTTCAATGAGCTCTGTAGCAAAAAATTGCAGTTGCATCCCTAATTAAAAGTGGTTATTTTTTTCTAAAAAAACATCATGCAATTATATAATGTTCATTACACTTTTAAAACCATCAAATACAGGAACAAAACATATTTCATGGGTTGAAAAGCAAAGGTAAAATGTGATATTACTTATTAAGATGTGGAAGTTTTGTGGAATAACTTTAAGGAGCAAAAAAATCCCAAATTGAAAAACAAATGGATGTATTTCAATTTAACAACAATGTTTTGAGCAAAAAAATATCTCTACTTTATCAATACTGTATGTGAACGGATCATATGTACTTTTGTCCCAAGCACCCTCAGTTGTAAACATGTTATCTGCTCAGAGAGCAAATGGTGACATGTAATTTGACTAATCACTGACATGATATATGTTCTCTGGGCAGGCAAGTTTGAAAGCTGGTGCATGAGGCATATTTACATATTCTCAGTGCCCGGCAGAAGATATCAAAAACAGTAATGGCTTTGACTGTACATGTTTATTCTAAAAATAAATTTATTGAAAGTTGAATTTCATTTATGTGCTTTTAGATTTTGACTCCTTAAAAGGGACATTAAACACTAAACAAATGCTAGATAGATTGATGTATTCAAAGAAAAGATAAGTCTGAGAATAACACGTAGATGTATTTTTTAAAGTTTCATTAGCTGTTTAAATATTTACAAAATAAGTGTGAAGTTATAGTGCCTATATTATATAGCTATGGGAGCTGCCATGTTGTAACATAGGTTACCTTCTCTGCAGTGGCCAATTAGAGACAGTGATAAATAGGTCACTAGAGTGTGCAGCCAATGGCTGTGTGGAATATAACAGTGTTCTGTACTTCCATTTCTAACAGCAACTGTAAAGCTCACAATTGCAGAATGGAATTACAGGAAGGGGATAAAATAAATAATGAAAGTGTATTGCAGATATATATATATATATATATATATATATATATATATATCATTTTATATTACAATCTCAAAGTGTTTAATGTCCCTTTAAGGACCAGATTACAAGTGGAGCAGTATTTAACAATGTATTAGTATTATTATGAGTGCAACTTTACTTTTCAATGTATTTTTGATGTGTTTTGTGATACTTTGTTTAGCACAACAGTTAACCAGAGCTCTGAGGATGCGCTATCCTGATGAACGTTAACTTCAATTGCGCTAGAGCGATCACGTTTACTTTCAACTTACTTTCAACTAATATGATCGCTACACATGACGTGCTTAAACAGCTGCTATAAACCCCTTTTTTTTTATTTGAAAAATATTTTTATTGAGGCAATAATAAGACAAAGTACAAACATAAAAGGTAGGGCAATATCTCAAACACAATTACATGACAGTATTCCATCATTCGAACATAAGTGCAATAGACAGTAAAAGGAGCATTGTATTGACCCTAATAGAGCCCCATTTTATATATTTTAATAACAGGAGAAACAAGTGTCAACAGGATAAAATAGGTCCACTTATGGGACCTGGAACTTAATACTTGTCTGAAGACATAACTCGTAAGGAAAAAGATTCTCAGAATGGAACATATACAGCTAAGATCGAGTGTTAGGTTATGCTGATCGTAAGAATACGAGATTTGTAGAATATTAGGCAGGATACGGGAATCAGCTGGAAAAGGGTATGTGATGTGGGGGGGGGGGGGTATCCCGGAGAACTTTTGCCAGGGTTGGGCCAGGGAGGTAGGCGAGGTAGGCAGGGATGGGGGAGGGAGGAGGAGAGAAAAAAAAAAAAAGGGAATAAACATATAGATATATGTATATATATTGAGGATTAGGAGCCGCAGGGGTGTTCAGGTCGCCAGCTCCTCGATAAAGACCAGGGCCTACACAACTATCTGGCCATTCAATGAGGCTGAAGGTTCGCCAGATCTCCTATATTCATCCCATGCCGACCAAATAGAACAGTAGTAATCATATCGGCCTTCAACTCTTAGTGCATATTCATCCATGTTTTGGATAAATTCCAGTGAATCAAGAACTGGGGTAAGCGAAGCAGGGGCTTGTTTCAGCCACTGTCTGGCTATAACCAGTTTTGCCGACAGAAGGACAATAACACCCAGGAGACGAGATGGTTTTGGAAGATCTTGCAGACCAAAATGGAATAATGCCGTACTCCCTGAGAGGTCGTCAATGAGGCCCAGTCCCCGGAGCAAACCAGCCACCTGGTTCCAGAAGTGTTTGAGC
Organism: Bombina bombina; assembly: GCF_027579735.1. Taxonomy (NCBI): domain Eukaryota; kingdom Metazoa; phylum Chordata; class Amphibia; order Anura; family Bombinatoridae; genus Bombina; species Bombina bombina. The sequence continues at coordinate 67,250,990 of NC_069506.1, forward strand.
TTGGGGCATTCCCACCAAATGTGGAGGTGAGTGCCTCGGTGGGCGCAGCCTCTCCAACAGTCTGCCGACCTGGAGGGGTAAACTCTATGTAGCCTGGTGGGCACCCAGTGCCAGCGAAGCAAAATTTTGAGGTACAGTTCAAACATGTTGGAGCAGCGCACTGCCGCCCCGACATCCTGAAGAGCGCTCTGCCACTTACTCTCCGAAGCCTCCACTCCTAGGTCTCTCCCCCAGTCCTCTGAGGAGCGAGTTTTTATGAAGCAAGGAGAGTCCAAGAGAGTCCTGTAGTGAAATGACAGAGAGCCTCGTAAAGGCCTACCAGCCAACCATCTCCTCTCCCACCTAGTAAGAGCTCTCATGTTATCCTTCTGAAATCCCCAGGACAAGAGAAGTGAAGCCAGGCGGAGGTACTCGAATTGCAGCTCTCTAGGAAAGCTGTCCATCGGGTAATTTTGGGGTGGGATAGCTAGGGCGCCCCCTCTGTACAAATCCGAGAGTGATCTGAGCCCCAAGGCCTCCCACCTCCCAGGGTGTGAGTCCGGAAGGCAATGTAGCAGGGCTCTGATAGAGTGTATGGGGGAGGGATGCGGGGCAACCGGGTCCAGGGGCCGGAGCCCTCTCCATAGCTTCAGACAGGTCTTGACTATGCGGCAGTGTATTCCGTTCAGTACCTCTGCATGATCAGGGATCCATATGAGGTTGGCTATGTCCACTCCCGCGGGCAGCGAGCCCTGTTCAATTTGGAGCCACCTTGCGGAACAGTCCCTCACTCCCCAGGCCGTGATATGCGAGAGCATGGCAGCTTTATAATAAAGCGTAATATTCGGCATCGACATGCCTCCACATCTTTTCGGTTTTTGTAATTGGGTTAGGGGAAGCCAAACGTGTTGCCCCTTCCATACGTATTTTGTGAAGATAGATTGGAAATGGTTAAGAAGGTATGCCGGGACCGGAACTGGGAGGCAACGGAATAGATAAATTAGTTTTGGTAGTAGGAGCATCTTTACAGCCGCAACCCTACCCGTCCATGAGACCTCCGGGACCTTCCAACCAGAGATTGTCTGCTGGAGCTCTTTGAGCAGAGACCCATAATTTGCTGCCACTATTCTCTTAGGGTCGTGGGAGAGTACTACTCCCAGATGCTTCAGACCCTCCGTTGACCACTTAAATGGGTAGGAGCTTTTCAAAGTATCCAGGGTGGTTTCCGGGAGGCCAATAGCGTAGGCCTCAGTCTTGGAATAATTGAGTTTATAATATATTAGGTCGGCAAATTCGGTCAAGATCTCAAACAGCTTGGGGAGCGACTCTTCTGGATCCGCCAGGAAAATGGTCAAGTCATCAGCAAAGAGGGCAAGGACCTGAGGTATGTCATACAAGACTAATGGCTGAATTGAGGGAGTCGTCCTGAGTCTAGTCGCTAATGGTTCCATTATAAGAGCGAAAAGGAGAGGTGACAGAGGACAACCCTGCCTCGTACCATTCCGAATCTCAAAGGACCTAGAGATGAACCCCAATCCTCTAACTCTGGCAGAGGGGCTTGAATACAGAGCCATTACTGCTTTGATAAAAGCGGGTGGAAATCCAAAAGAGCGTAGGACCTCAACCATGTATTCCCACCGGACCCTGTCGAAGGCTTTCTCAGCGTCTAACGACAGGGTGACCAGTGGGATCCCAAGTGCAGCAGTTTCAAAGAAGATATTTAATAGGCGCCTAGTGTTGTCCGAGCCCTGTCGTCCCGGGGTGAACCCCACTTGATCATGAAGAATCAGGACCGGGAGAATTTTGTTTAGCCTTGAGGCTAATATTTTCGCATATAATTTTACATCTCCGTTAATGAGAGATATTGGGCGGTAGCTCTCGCAGAGCTCAGGGTTTTTCCCTGGCTTGGGAATAGTTATAATTGATGCCTCTAAAAAGTCTCGGGGGAAGCAGCCTGTGTCCATGGCCTCGTCAAACTATAAACACCTTTTTGCTTGCATGTAACTGTTAGCACTCCACTCAAAGGGTCCCATGTATTAAGAGGTGGGTGGACAGCTTCTCAACTTGCGAAGCTGTCCGCCTGCCATCGCTGCATACTGTTTGTCCGCTGGCCCATATGTATCATTACACACTCCGATGAGTGTGCAATGCCCGCCCCTTCATTCGCACGACCAATCGTGCGAGTGAAGGGACTGTCAGAAGCGAGCTCTCTGTGATTTCTCACCACCACCTCAGAGGTGGCATAGAGTATAAGTAGCAGCGGTCTAATGCTTTCAGTCGCTCTTACCTGATGAGCGTAAAATACGATTGCACTCTTGCAACAGTGCGCCATTTATAATCTAGCCCAAATTGTTTAATCAGTACACAGGCCCCTTTCACATGGTGTAAAGGGGCATTACAAAAGAACATTTAAAATGAATAATCATATAGGCTTCCTACTTTTTCTTTCTTCTTCTTTAATATATTTGAGTGAGGACTTTACCAATAGTTTCTTGTTATTAAATTTAATAAAATGTAAATATATTTTAAAACATGTCAAATCATAAAATGATGAAATGCCATCACCACAATATTAAAAAGGTTAAAAAAATATCAGTCACCATATGTCTATGGTGCTTACTACTTGGTACCTTGTCTCCTCATATTTCTGTGCCAGACCCTTGGTTATATGGAGCAATAATTCCACTATCAGGATCTGTCTGTCTGTCTGTCATCTATGTGCAAGACAAAAAGTCTTGCTTCCCACCCCTCTCCAGTCAAACGTCTTGTGCCAAGTACAGCAAATTAACCTCTGGTTGGAAGTTGGCATCCTGGGAAAAGCACATGAATTTAGCATACATTTCATTTTTAGCGATGATATAACTTAAAGGGACACTGAACCCACATTTCTTCTTTTGTGATTCAGATAGAGCATGCAATTTTAAGCAACTTTCTAATTTACTCCTATTATAAATTTTTCTTTGTTCTCTTGCTTTCTTTATTTGAAAAAGAAGGCATCTAAGTTATTTTTTGGTTCAGCACCATGGAAAGCACTTGTTTATTGGTGGATGAATTTATCCACCAATCAGCAAGAACAATACAGGTTGTTCACCAAAAATGGGCCGGCATCTTTACTTACATTCTTGCATTTCAAATAAAGATACCAAGAGAATGAAGACAATTTGATAATAGGAGTAAATTAGAAAGTTGCTTAAAATTGCATGCTCTATCTGAATCCCAAAAGAAAAAATTTGGGTTCAGGGTCCCTTTAAAGTGATGGTAAACTCTCCCCTTTTTAAAATCAGATCCGGACTGTTATTGATATTTTAGATGGAGTTTAACTCATCAGTTGTAATGAAGATTTGCTATAACTTAACCCCTAAAGGATCAATGATGGAATTATTCCGTCATGAAACAAATGAGCAAACTCAAGCTGTGTCCTTAAAGGGACAGTCTAGGCCAAAATAAACTTTCATGATTCAGATAGAGCATGTAATTTTAAACAATTTTCCAATTTACTTTTATCACCAATTTTGCTTTGTTCTCATGGTATTCTTAGTTGAAAGCTTAACCTAGGAGGTTCATATGCTAATTTCTTAGACCTTGAAGGCCACCTCTTTTCAGAATGCATTTTAACAGTTTTTCACCACTAGAGGGTGTTAGTTCACGTATTTCATATAGATAACTGTGCTCGTGAATGTGAAGTTATCTGGGAGCAGGCACTGATTGGCTAAACTGTAAGTCTGTCAAAAGAACTGAAATAAAGGGGCAGTTTGCAGAGGCTTAGATACAAGATAATTACAGAGGTTAAAAGTATATTATTATAACTGTGTTGGTTATGCAAAACTGGGGAATGGGTAATAAAGGGATTATCTATCTTTTAAAACAATGAAAATTCTGGTGTAGACTGTCCCTTTAAGGGGTTAATGTAGGTCTGAAATTCAAATTCCCGCGTTCAGACTGTTAGGTGTCCCTGGCCCAGGATATGCCGCCCATCAATTCTATCACTAGCGAGGGCCTCAAATTCACAGGCTAGCTCAGAAATTATGTATACCAGTCAATCGTGGATGTAGTTCAAAGTTTTTAATAATTCAAGGCAGTCTGTAATAAAATCAAATTTAACTTGACGATAAAACCCTGATTCTGTTTCACCGCCATGGAGATAACTACAGAAGCCCAGAGAGGTCATGATAGGGCAAAGCATTTCATTTTGCAATATTGGAACTTTATCAAGAGTAATTAGCAAGAGGTTAGTAGAAGGTTAGCTAAAATGTACACTGATGGCTTCTCCTCCAGCATTATTACATTGTTTACTTATTATTCATGGCAATTATTTTTACTAATAAACACAGGCTAGTTAAACTTTTATATTACTAATACTTGTTATGGAATTGGTTAGGGGTTTTGCTAAATGCCAGTGACATTTCTTAAAGGGACATTTCGAGTCAAAATATAAATGGAGGGGGCAGAGCCAATAGCCAAAGAGAACAGTCGCATCTGTTTTGAGCTCCGACAATTCAGAAGATATTAAGCCCAAAAATACCGCTTTATCTTATATGCAGGACACTTATTTTATCCACTGACACCAAGAGAGTGAGTTAGACCACTAACCTACTTTTTGTAGCCCGAGGATTACTAGTACACACTACACAGCAAGGCTGGCCATTGAGGCCTATAGGCAAACCCGGATCCCTTATGGAAGATACCTTCGTGGGCAATTCCTGAAAATTCTCCAAGCCTCTACACAAACTGCAAACTACTGAATGACACCGCTGCAATCAGCAGCGTGAGATTGGGATGTATGACTAAGACCTGCAGTTATTGAGGGCCCAGGGACATCTCCGGTCACTATTATTATCTACATATAAGACAACGCTAGAGAGTCACTACGAGATGATTGTACCTGACATAGTATCTGTTGATATTTGTGGCCCGAGGACATTAACCTGCTTTGAGTAAGGATCCACTCATCCCTATAGCCCGAGGTGAAATTAAAATACATGGATAGAGATAATAAAATGGAGGATTTCCATACCACAGCACGGGCCATGTTGTTGCAGTTGGGACAGACCATGCAGGATAGATTTGAAAGCCTATCACTACTTATTCGTGACCTGAGCACACAGGGTGACCTAAGTAATATAGAGGAACCAGATGGAACAATCTCTCTTCCCCAACAGGAACCCACGCTACTACACAGGGTGAATTAGGCAATATTGAGGAACTTGGTGAAACATCCTCTCTCACCCATCAGAAGCCTACACTAAAGGCACTATGCTGAGATGTTCAGTCAATGGCCCTCAGTGGCGGTCCGGACATGGCACTAGTGTCACACGAGTCAGCTGTCCCCTCCTACCTAAATTCAGCAGAGGAGTCGTCCGGTTGCCAGGGGCAAATTGTAGGCCGACAGAAGCAGGATTGTGCAATAAACCTCTTCAACCCCCAACACTACAAAATGGACTCTCAGCCAAATCGGTATGCAGACCTGACCTACATTGCTTCTACCATACCTCCATTGTCGAGCCAGAGGGTGAGTCATCTAGGTGTCTTAGAGATCTTCTCTGACTCTAATGTTTAACATCTTCCACTACCCTGTGCATTACAACCAGCTGTGCAGGGGATATTTATCCTTACCCCTGGATCAGCACTTCACTCTGATGGCGACCATATTAGGCCAGCAATTCTCCTGCCTACCAATGGGGCTGGTCTTTCTATATGTCATGGAGATCCTCTGGCTTATCTTACAGCTGGCTCAACTAAAAGAACTGGTATCGGCTAAGAGATCAGCTGAATTGACCACATCACGACTGGCACAGATGTTTCCCTTACAGGCTGGACATGTGGTCTATATGAACTGGCAAGCATAAACAGCTTATTTATTGTATGTGGCATAGGTTGATGAGAGGGCGCAAAGCTTGTTCTGTGTGTTTTCCATAAGACAGATGTAAACACTATTTATGCCTTTTGTAGATTATTAAGCTATTTCCTAGGCCCACAGACTTCCGTTAATGATGACATGTCTAAATTGTCTGATGTGATGTCTGCTAGGCACTGGTTGTGATTACTTAATGTTCCGGGGGCCAGTGTCCCTCTACCATTTAGCACTCAGCAGCTAACTAATTGTTGAATACGCTTACATTACGAAATGCTGAATGTGGATTTGTCAATAGTATTAAAGCCTGAACTAACTATACATGTTTTAACACCTTTAATACTGTCTACCTCCAATAATATTTCCTTTACTATAGGGACTTACTGTATAATGTTACATATAGGTTAACACGTTGCTGCACCAATATTACTCATAAAGCGCATAGTCGGTTGCTATTGGCGATCGTTAAGCTCCCAGCTGAAACTTATGTGAACCTTAACAACCCCTCTTAGTCTAGAGACACCGTTATCCCCATATTTACTCTTAAGGCTTCCATACCCCTAATATTAAGCAGCATGTCTCTCTGCCAACTATCGTGCAGTATGTTTTGTTGAGGACATCATTGTATGTACCATACCCTGCACATATTCGTATTTACCTGTATGCTAATTGGGTATATCTACAATACTTACGTAGTTCCTTTTAATACTGAGGCTTCCCAACATGATGCTTTTATTAAGCCTGCAAGTATATGGTGTAATACTAAGCGAGATTTTATGTTTATTATTAGTACATACCCACAGATGTCATATATATATATATATATATATATATATATATATATATACACACCTGTCCCCATCTGACAAAGTTACACTTTTAGGTTAGGTGTACATCTCTAATAGAGAGTATTATTTTTTTTATTTGCACTCCACACATTGAAGATATAATTCTAGATCAATAGATAACTTGCAGATGAAGAGATAACTTGCAGATGAAGATTGCCGCTCTATCACATCTTAGTATACCTATTAAAATAAGCTGCTCTATAATATTTATGCCCATACTCTTTCTGAAAATCTTTATATATGTTTGAAGGTTTGTGCACATTGGGGCATTGTTTAATGGCTCCTATTAGTTGTTTTTGTATTATCTGCCTTTCTTTTGTATTTTTTCTGTTTGTTCTTTCTTATTTTTTTTCTTTTTTCCATACGAGTTAGATGCTCTATTAATGCAGAGTTTATATATCCTATCTTCTGTTCATATGTGTGTCACGCTACCAAGCACCATACATCATCCTATCTCACAGTTAAACAACTTTAGAGATTCCGCCATGTTTGTTAGATTACCTATATATATATGGCTCCGCCCTCCACCCTTTCCCCCATTTGCAAAGCGGTGCTCACCCGCTGAATTTCCCCTCCCCTTACTAGGCCCACAAGTGGCCATGCAAAAACTAATTTCCCTCACCACCCCTCATTAGACTTTTCAGGTCCAAAAGTGACTACAAGAACAAAGCAGGGAATCATTTATATTATACATCAGAAAACTGAGGTTCCATTTTCAGACACTTGCACTATATAACCACTACCATAGACTGCCACTCCTTACATATACGCACTAGGTAACCTTATCGAATGATACTAATACACTCCTTCCCTCAGTGTCGATAAGTTACGACTAGTAGTTGGAAGGATACCCACATAACTTTAAAGAAGGTCTAATTCCTTATGTTAAGTATATTTACCAATGTGATGTCAATCGTTTTCCTCTGTGGTAATCATCTATGCCTAACTGGTTTGTATTATCTATATCAGTGGTAGTACTGTTCTCTTTGTTTGACTCGTAAGCACAATTATGTATTTGTACATTGAAGCATATTAAGTTACTATTGTCACTGTTTTCAAAAACTCAATAAAAAAATAAAATTAAAAAAATATATATAAATGGAACAGATTTATTACATCTTTGAATAAAACATATTTGCAATATACATGTATTGGCAAAAATGCTTCTAGTTAGAGTTATCACTGTTTTAGAGTTAACATTTTCTCTGCATGTGCAGCATAGCTAAATATTGTCACTGCACCCACATTTTAAATAATGCAGCTGCTCAGATAATCAGTGGGGCTTGTATCATTTCAGCAATTACCAAATAGAGTCATTACCAGATGGTACAAGCACCTTAGGCTCTCCGAGCAAGTGTTGTGTTAAAATGCTGGTGCACGGTGCATACTTAAATACACTTTTGAAACAGCTATAGCTTTTATTAGAAGCATTTTTGCTAATTCATGTGTATTACAAAATTGCTTCAATAATAAAATGCACCCATGTGGTTTCTAATTTTGGCTGGAATATCCCTTTAACCCCATAGTGACCAGATCACTTTTCCATTTGTTGACCAAGGCTATTTTTAATTATCTGCAGTGTTTGTGTTTAGCTGTAAATTGTCCACTTACTCATTTACTGTACCCATACATATTATATACAGTTTTTCTCGCCATTAAATGGACTTTCTAAAGATACCATTATTTTCATCATATCTTATAATTTACTATACATTTTTTTATAAAATATTATGGGAAAAAACCACGAAATTTATGCTTACCTGATAAATGTATTTCTTTCTTGAAACGGTGAGTCCACGAATCATCATCAATTACTGTTGGGAATATCACTCCTGGCCAGCAGGAGGAGGCAAAGAGCACCACAGCAAAGCTGTTAAATATCACTCCCCTACCCACAATCCCCCGTCATTCAACTAAAGGGAAAGGAGGGAAAGGAGAGAAAGGAAGTAACACAAGATGCAGAGGTGCCTGAGGTTTATATTAAAAAAAAAAAACCTGTCTGAATACAGGGCGGGCCGTGGACTCACTGTATCAAGAAATACATTTATCAGGTAAGAATAAATTTTGTTTTCTTTCTAATGACATGGTGAGTCCACAGATCATCACCAATTACTGTTGGTAACCAATACCCAAGCCAGAGGACACAGATGATAAGGGAGGGACAAGACAGGAACCTAAACAGAAGGCACCACTGCTTGAAGAACCTTTCTCCCAAATGAAGCCTCAGCCGAGGCAAAAGTATCGAATTTATAGAATTTGGAAAAAGTGTGCAAAGATGACCAAGTTGCCCTTTGGGCAGGAAGCCAAACTTAGTATGCAGAACCACCTTATCAGAGTGAAATATAGGATTAATGGAATCACACTGTAAAACAGAGAGTTCAGAAACTCTCCAAGCAGAGGAAATAGCAACAAGAAAACAAACAAACCAAAAACTTTTCAAAATAACATATTAATATCCAAAGAATGCATAGGCTCAAACAGGGCCTGTTGTAAAACTTTAAGAACAAAGTTAAGACTCCATTAAGGAGTAACAGGTTTAAACACAGGCCAAATTCTAACCAAGGCCTGACAAAACGGTTGCACGTCTGGAACATCCGCCAAGTGCTTATGTAACAAAATAGACAATGCCGAAATCTGACCCTTTAGAGTACTTGCCGACAAACCCTTCTCCAGACCATCCTGGAGAAAGGACAAAATCCTAGGAATCCTTACTCTACTCCAAGAGTATCCTTTGGATTCACACCAATACAAGTATTTACGCCAGATCTTATGGTAAATCCTGCGAGTCACAGGCTTACGAGCCTGAATCAAGGTCTTAATGACCGACTCTGAAAATCCACGCTTAGATAAAACTAAGCGTTCAATCTCCAAGCAGACAGCTTCAGAGAAACGAGATTTGAATGAAGGAAGGGACCCTGAAGTAGAAGGTCCATCCTCAGAGGCAGTCTCCAAGGTGGAAAGGATGACATTTCCACTAGGTCTGCATACCAAATCCAGCAAGGCCACGTCGGGGCTATGAGAATACCAGATGCCCTCTCCAGCTTGATTCGAGCAATAACTCTTGGAAGGAGTGTGAATGGAGGAAACAGGTATGCTAGACTGAAGTTCCAAGGAACTGCCAGAGCATCGATCAGAAATGCTTGCGGATCTCTTGACCTTGAGGCGTATCTCAGAAGTTTGGCATTCTGACGAGAAGCCATGAGATCCAACTCCGACTGCCCCCACTTGAGGGTCAAGCTGGAAAACACAGCCGAATGAAGTTCACACTCCCCGGGATGAAAAGTCTGTCTGCTCAGAAAATTCGCTTCCCAATTGTCCACTCCTGGGATGTGGATCACAGAAAGACAGAAGTTGTGGGTCCCTGCCCACTGAATAATTCGGGCCACCTCCGTTATGGCCAAGGAACTCTGAGTTCCCCCCTGGTGGTTGATGTAGGCCACCGAGGTTATGATGTCCGACTTCAATCTGATAAACTGGGCTAAGGCTAACTGAGGCCAGAAGAGCATAGAAGATTGCTCTCAGCTCCAAGATGTTTATGGGCAGGACTGACTCCTCCTGGGTCCATAAGCCCTAAACCTTCAACGAGCCCCATACTGCTCCCCAATCTAGAATGCTGGCATCCGTGGTCACAATCACCCAGGAGGGTCTGCAGAAGCAAGTACCCTGGGAGAGATGATCCTGAGAAAGCCACCATGGAAGAGAGAGTCTATTGATGCCTGATCTAGATCTACACACGGAGACAGGTCCGTATAGTCCCCGTTCCATTGTCTGAGCATAACTGCAGAGGTCTGAGATGGAACCGAGCAAAACGGAATGATGTCCATGGAAGCCACCATCAGACCGATTACCTCCATACATTGAGCAACTGATGGTCGTGGAGAGGACTGAAGGGCAAGAGTCGAAAATCTTTCTTTTTCTGACCTCCGTCAGAAAAATCTTCATTAACAGGGAGACTATTATGGTCCCCAAAAATGCGACCCTTGTAGCTGGAACCAGAGAACTTTTTTCCCTGATTAACCTTCCATCCGTGGGATCAAAGAAAAGACAACAAGATATCTGTATGAGATTCTGCTTGTTGAAAAGATGGCGCCTGAACCAGAATGTCATCCAGATAAGGTGCTACTGCAATGTCCCGAGATCGAAGCACAGCTAAAAGAGCCACCAGAACCTTTGAAAAAAATCTGGGAGCTGTGGCAATGCTGAATGGAAGGGCCACGAACTGGAAATGATTGTCCAAAAATGCAAATCCAGAAACTTGTGATGGTCCCTGTGAATGGGAACATAAAGGTATGCATCCTTTAGGTCTATGGTTGTCATGAACTGACCCTCTTGTACCAAGGGAAGAATGGAACGTATAGTCTCCATCTTGTTTAAACATTTTAGATCCAGGATTGGTCAAAAAGTTCCCTCCTTTTTGGTAACTACGAACAGATTTGAGTAAAATCCCAGACCCCTTTCATGAAAGGGAACTGGAACTATTACCCCCAGGGTGGCAAGGTCTTTGACACAAATGTAAGAATGCCTCTCTTTTTATCTGGTCTACAGATAATTTTGTAGAGGAGAAACCTGCCTCTGGGAGGAAAAGATTTGAAGTCTATTTTGTATCCTTGGGAGACAATGTCCCCCACCCAGGGATCTGGTACATCTCTTATCCAAACCTGGGAAAAAAAGAGAGAGTCTGCCCCCACAAGATCCGCCCTCGGATCGGGGGCCAACCCTTCATGCTGACTTGGAATCAGCTGATGGCTTTTTAGATTGCTTTCCCTTATTCCAGGACTGGTTGGGCTTCCAGGAAGGCTTGGCTTGATTTTGCCTGGAGGAAGGGGAGGAAGACTTGCCTTTAAAGTTACAAAAGGAATGAAAATTACTCTGACATCCCTTCTGGTTATTCTTTTTATCTTGAGGAAGAAAAGAAACCTTCCCTCCAGTAATATCCGAGATAAATTTCCGCCAAACTAGGTCCAAACAAGGCCTTACCCTTGTAAGGAATAGCCATGAGCTTAGATTCAGATTAAACATCCGCAGACCAGGACTTCAACCACAAGGCCCTGCGGGCTAGGACCTCAAAACCAGAATTTTGGCTCCCAGTTTAATAACCTGTAAGGAAGCATCTGTAATGAAGGAATTGGCTAACTTGAGAGCCTTAATCCTGTCCTGGATCTCATCAAGAGGGGTATCCGTCTGAAGAGATTCAGACAACACATCAAACCAGTAAGCTGCAGTGCTGGTAACAGTGGCAATACACACCACAGGTTGTCATTGTAGACCCTGGTGGACATACACCTTTTTTAGTAAAGCCACCAATTTTTTATCCATTGGATCTTTAAAAGAACAACTATCCTTTATGGGAATAGTAGTCCTCTTGGATCGCTCCTTCTACCTTAGGAACCGTCTGCCACGACTCCTTAATAGAATCCACTATAGGAAACATCTTCTTAAAAATAGGAGATGGAGAAAAGGGAATACCAGGTCTTTCCCATTCTCGATCAATAATCTCTGCAGCATGGTAAGGAACCGGAAAAACCTCCATCGCGTAGGGAACATCAAAGTATTTGTTCAATTTACTAGAATTTTTAGAACTACGATAGTTGTGTAGGAGTCGTCCAAAGTAGCCAAAACCTCCTTAAGTAATAAACAAAGGTGTTCTAGCTTAAATCTGAAGGATACCACTTCAGCATCAGAAGGAATTACACTGTCTGAGTATGAGATTTCCCCCTCAGATGCTACCGACATGTCTTCTTCCTCAGGCTTATGGGAAGGGACACTCTGGATAGCCAGAACTTGATCAGAAACTTTACTGTTTCCTTAAATTTCCTTTTACGCCTTCCCTGCAACATGGGAAAAGGCCTCAGATACCAGAAGGGATACCTGGGAAACAATGTCTTGTAGAGAAAATCCTACAGGATTGCAAGAGGAAACAAAGGGCACTATGTGGAGACTGAAAATGTTGGGACGCTTGAGGAGAAAGCTGTGGCATATCTGCAACAGGAGACACCTGAACAGCTTTTGCCGTGGATAATGGTGGCTCATGGTCAAATATTTTATCTCTATAACTTAAAGTTCTCTCAATGCATGAGGAACAAAAAGGAACTGGGGGCTCCACCTGAGCATCAAAACATAACTGACAAGCAGCAACTTTGCCTGGGATAATTATTTGAAAAGCCTCTTGATCCATCTTATGTCATAAATAAGGATAAAGTGTAAAAATTATTTATTTGAAAATAAAAAATAAATGTGTACTGTGTCTTTAAATAAAAATGTGTGTTAGGGCAACAGACCAAATAGACCTAGCTTTACTGAGGTGCCTACCTGTCCTGCAGCTCATTTTCAAATACAGAGCAGTTACAGAGCCCTAACTGCCGAAAAAAACGACTTACAACAGTAATCTCCATGACCAAAAGTTAAAGTATAAAAACTACTATAACACAATGAGCCACTATAAATCACCTCACAGTCTAAATGCCCAAACTGCCTAAAAGAAACCCCAAACATGAAGGTTTAATAAAGTCCCATATTAAATAAGTCAGTTTTTAGCTGTAACAAGTGCCAGCAATCTCCTTGCAAAAGAATATTAAAATAGCACTTACCTGAAAGTGCTGTCCGGCAGCAGGAATGCTCACCTGGTTTGAGAGGGTGCAGCACCTCACATGGACCTGTGAAAAGAGAAAAACTGAGCAAACCTACTCAGCAGCAGATTCTTGAGAAAATGCAGTGAGGATTGTACCTCACAAGTTCTCAAGTGCTCAAAAGCCACCACTGCCCTACTGAAGAGACTAATGTGGACTAGGCTAGACCCCAGAAAGGAACAGAGTAAGCTTACTCTGCTAAAAAAATAATAATAAAATCTTGATTGAAGAAAACTTCTCATCAGACACCTAAACTTCACCTCCTCTTTGCACTACATGCAAAGAGAATTACTGGGGGATTGTGGGTAGGGGAGTGATATCTTTGCTGTGGTGCTCTTTGCCTCCTCCTGCTGGCCAGGAGTGATATTCCCAACAGTAATTGATTTTGATCCATGGACTCACCATGTCATTAGAAAGAAACTCACTTTTTCTAACTTTGACCCCCAAAATCTGTTACACATCTACAACCACCAAAAAACACCCATGCTAAATAGTTTCTAAATTTTGTCCTGAGTTTAGAAATACCCAATGTTTACATGTTCTTTGCTTTTTTCGCCAGTTATAGGGCACTAAATACAAGTAGCACTTTGCAATTTCCAAACCATTTTTTTTTCACAATTAGCGATATAGTTACATTGGAACTCTGATATCTGTCAGGAATCCCTGAATAACCCTTTACATGTATACATTTTCTTAAGTAGACAACCCAAAGTATTGATCTATTTTGGTCAATTTTGGTATATTTCATGCCACCATTTCACCACCAATTGTGATCAAATAAAAAAAAATCATTCACTTTTTCACTAACTTTAGGTTTCTCACTGAAATTATTTACAAACAGCTTGTGCAATTATGACACAAATTATTGTAAATGCTTCTCTGGGATCCATTTGTTCAGATATAGTAGACATTTATGGCTTTGTCATTACTTTTTGGTAATTAGAAGGCCCCTAAATGCCGCTGAGCACTACACTTGTATTATGCCCAGCAGTGAAGGGGGTTAGTTAGGTAGCTTGTAGGGTTAATATTAGCTTTAGTGTAGTGTAGTAGACAATCCAAATCATTGATCTAGGCCCATTTTGTTATATTTCATGCCACCATTTCACCGCTAAATGCGATCACATAAAAAAAACTTTCACTTTTTCACTAACTTTAGGTTTCTCACTGAAATTATTTACAAACAGCTTGTGCAATTATGGCACAAATGGTTGTAAATGCTTCTCTGGGATCCCCTTTGTTCAGAAATAGCAGACATATATGGCTTTGGCGTTTCTGTTTGATAATTAGAAGGCTGCTAAATGCCACTGTGCACCACACTTGTATATATGCCCAGCAGTTAAGGGGTTAATTAGGTAGCTTGTAGGGTTAATTTTAGCTTTAGTGTAGAGATCCGCCTCCCACTGACACATCCCACCCTCTGATCCTTCCTTGACACCCCTCAAACAGCTCCCGTCACTGCCATCTTAAGTAATGGCAGAATGTCTGCCAGTATAAAAATAATGGTGTTTTTTTTTAATATATATATATATATATATATATATATATATATATATATATATATATATATATATATATATATATATATATATATATATATATATATATTATATATTATATAAACTGCCCAACTGCCCTGATCCCTTGCCCCAAACAGCTCTCTAAGCCTCCGCCCTCGACCTATTGGCCTGCCATCTTAGGTACTGGCAGCTGTCTGCCAGTACCCATTTTACTTACAAATTTTCCCTTTGTTATTAAAAAAAATATAAAATGCACATTTTCTGCAGTGTAGCTTCCCCCCTCAATACCCTACCCCTCCTGGATCCCTTTCCGAACAGTTTCCCTACTTCTAACATCGGTTATTTCTGTGTGCGCTCCCGAGCCCCGCCCCCTGCCTCCTCACGAACCAACAGTGACTTGGATCTGGAACAAGCACCAGTGATGGGCCACCCACCCACCTCCCAGCAATGGCTCTCACCCACCCGCCTCCCAGCAATGGCTCTCACCCACCAATGATCGGCACCATGCTGGCCGATGCAGAGAGGGCCACAGAGTGGCTCTCTCTGCATTGGATGCTTAAAAAATGGTATTGCAGGATGCCTTAATATCGAGGCATCACTGCAATACCCTAAAAGAGGCTGGAAGCAATCATGATCACTTCCAGTGCTTTAAAACCCTGAGGACGTACGGGGTACGTCCTTGATCATTAAGTGACATTTTTTGTAGGACGTACCCTGTACGTTCTTGGTCGTTAAGCAATTGCATTTATAATATCTGAATTTGCAAAATAATCCAGTTAATAAAATTATTGAGGATACTCAGTGCTTGATATTCGAAACGTTGACTCTCAGATGAGATGATTTAAGAAGTCTCGTCGGTACGGCGAGGCCCTTTGCGTTCCTAAAAATTTAGAAACACAAATTTTATCTTGAGAAATTCCATATTATGCAGTTTTCTTTATGTGAAACAAAGATTCCTACATTATAATACAAGGTCTAAAAAATATCCAAAAGATGTTGCGTGATTTCTCTCCATGTCGGCGAGGTTTTAATATCAAGCCCTCAGTGAGAGATCTTTGTAAACCTCTAAAATATTGATGAAAAAAGGTTCTGATATAGTAGTATTAACAAATATGAACTTTTTAAATAATAATGTTAAAGTAAAGCCTTATTAAAGTTTTCCCATGATTGTGATGGTATGAGAGAGTAAGAAAGTCCTGTGTATATGAAATAATTTTAAAATTTAAAACATGTCACACAAATTAATTTATGCATATAGATAAATGATAGATAGAAAGAAAACAAATTTAATAAAAAACATATAGCTAAATCACCACATAGACTGTTCTAGAGTTTTAGCATTCTACTATAAGCCTAAATGTCTGCGTGCGAGGGATAAAGGGGTTTATCGTGGGTGTTTGCACTCGAGTTTACAAGTTGAAAGTAACACGATCGTTTGAGCGCAATTGCAGTTTACGCTAGAATGATTACTGCGTCCTCAGAGCTCTGATTAACTGTTTCGCAAAACTAACAAGTGCCACAAAAGTACATTACAAAGTACACTTGCACTCATAACACCATCTAATAAAAATGATTTAAAAAAAAAAAAAAAATAGTGGACAAAAAAAGGTATAAGGACTCATCTATATATGGTCTCAGGAGTGAGAAAAAAAAGCAAAGGGCTTTAACATTGAAATACATACATATACTGTACATGTCGAACACAAATACATATGTATATATATATATATATATACATATATATATACATATATATATATATATATATATATATACATATATATATACATATATATATATATATATATATACATATATATATATATACATATATATATATATATATATATATATACATATATATATATATATATATACACAAACATACACACACACACCATCATATATATGTAGAAATAAACATTAATGAATTAATAGAACATATTCTTGGACGTGAAGAACATTGAAATGTCAAACATTCATATTTTCATGTCGAATTAGCGCACATGAGAATATGCGATCGGGTTTGCACTCACGTAGGGTGTTTTTATTCTCCATTGACTTCTATGGGGGAATACATGAATGCGCTCACGATATTCTAACTTCAGCTTTTTGTGCTCATCGGGTTAGAGCGAGAACAAAAACAGTTTAACTTTCAACTCATAAACCCAGTGCAACCCAACGAGCGCAAAAATCCGAACTTCTAGCGCAGTTAAAAGGGACAGTCTACACTAAAATTGTTATTGTGTAAAAAGATAGATAATGCCTTTACTACCCATTCCCCAGTTTTGCATAACCCGCACTGTTATATTAATATAATTTATGACATTTAAACCTCTAAATTTCTGCCTGTTTCTAAGCCACTAAAGACAGCCTCTTATTATTATTTGTTTTTATTTACTTTTCACAACAGGAGACTACTAGTTCATGTGGGCCATGTAGATAACATTGCGTTCACGCCCGGGGACTTATTAAAGAGTTAGCACAACACAGTACTAAATGCGAGTCAATAGATCATAAATAAAAAATCATTTGATCAGGGGGTTGTCAGAAGATGCTTAGATACAAGGTAAAATATGTATAATTATAACTGTGTTAGTTATGCAAAACTGGGGAATGGGTAATTAAGGGATTATCTATCTTTTAAAACAATTAAAATTCTGGTGTAGACTGTCCCTTTAATTAAAAACAAATGCTTAGCACATGCATAAGTCTATCTAAGAAATATTTTACAGTCCTTGTGTTCACCACCTCAATTGGAAGTTTATTCCATGAACCAATCCCCCTTTCTGTAAAAAAAAAAAACTGTTCCCTCACATTTCTCCTGAACCTGCTAATATAATATCCGTCTGGAGCTATGGTATGCAGAACAAGATGAGATCTAATAAGTGCTCTGTAAAGTGGAATAAGGACCGTGCTATTTCTTCTGTTGATACCTCTTCCAATGGAATCATGTATTATTATTGGACTTACTGGCTGCACTACTGTCTTGTTTACCAAATTTAAACTCATCTTAAAGGGACAGTCTACACCAGAAATTTTATTTTTTTTAAAAGATAGATAATCCCTTTATTACCCATTCCCCAGTTTTGCATAACCAACACAGTTATAATAATATACTTTTAACCTCTGTGATTATCTTGTATCTAAGCCTCTGCAAACTGCCCCTTTATCTCAGTTCTTTTGACAGACTTGCAGTCTAGCCAATCAGTGCCTGCTTCCAGATAACTTCTCGTGCACAAGCACAGTGTTATCTATATGAAATACGTGAACTAACACCCTCTAGTGGTGAAAAACTGTTAAAACACATTCTGAAAAGAGGTGGCCTTCAAGGTCTAAGAAATTTGCATATGAACCTCCTAGGTTAAGCTTTCAACTAAGAATACCAAGAGAACAAATCAAAATCGGTGATAAAAGTAAAATGGAAAATTGTTTAAAATTACATGCTCTATCTGAATCATGAAAGTTTATTTTGGCCTAGACTGTCCCTTTAAATAATAATTCCCAAAAGCTGTTCCACTTTATTTGCAGTCCGTAGTGTACCATTGAGTCTGTGACTGAACTTTGGGTTCTCGGGTCCTAAATTAATAAGTTCGCACATGGTATTTTTTGCATTTATTTGCCCAGTTATTTTTAATACTGCTTATTTAATGCTCCCCTTCTGGAATTTTCAAAATAATTGCTTGCTATACATGACCTATTCTAACAAGCTTCTAAACATGGATGTGCTGTCATTTAATTTCTGTTCATTTCCATAGCACCATATGGTTAAACTCTACTGGCAGCTTAGCACACTAAAAAACTGTAACAACTATGAAACTGCATATCCCAGTAAGCACTTGTTTGTATCAGTTAAACCCCAAAAATAACAATACTATGTATGTTTTAAAAGATGCTAATATCATTTAAAATAAATCGGATCATGTTTATCCAAAAACACAAAAATGCATGTGTATCAGGGAGTGTATGTATTCCAACCCATTTAAATCTCTAATTTTTTTTACCTTGAAATATCTACTGCATTGCAATGGCGAAAATCTATGATACATTGTTCAAAGCTGAAAGCTAATCTGTGTTGGTGGGCAGTGTCAAACTTCCATGTGTGTAAAAATTAAAAGTAGGTTTACAAAACACGGAAGGGAACTGCACTCTCATACCGGACCGGGCACACATCTCATGACCCTGCAACATGCTCTGCCCTGGGTGCCACTGGCACTCACAGGAAGCTGTGCTGTCCCCAGAGCCACAAGCAGTTAACCCCAGACAGGTCTGGGTGCAAGAACCATAGGGAAAATTACAAAACAAATTAATACAACACACAGAGAAAACCCAGCACTCACTTACAATCTCTCAGCTAAGATTTAAAAGCAAAAATGGAAAGGTTAGTCACCGCATCTGGCCAAATGGGACAAGCTCAGGTACCACGTCAAGGTCCTTTCAAATACCTGAGACCCTAAACAGCCACACAATGCAAGCTTTCAAATCCAAACAAACTGAAAACAAGGGAAGGGTGCACAGGAATATGTAACCACCCTAGACATATACAAAACACGGAAGGGAACTGCACTCTCATACCGGACCGGGTATACATCCCATGACCCTGCAACATGCTCAGCCCTGGGTGCCACTGGCACTCACAGGAAGCTGTGCTGTCCCCAGAGCCACAAGCAGTTAACCCCAGACAGGTCTGGGTGCAAGAACCATAGGGAAAATTACAAAACAAATTAATACAACACACAGAGAAAACCCAGCACTAACTTACAAGCTCTCAGCTAAGATTTAAAAGCAAAAATGGAAAGGTTAGTCACCGCATCTGGCCAAATGGGACAAGCTCAGGTACCACGTCAAGGTCCTTTCCAATACCTGAGACCCTAAACAGCCACACAATGCAAGCTTTCAAATCCAAACAAACTGAAAACAAGGGAAGGGTGCACAGGAATATGTAACCACCCTAGACATATACAAAACACGGAAGGGAACTGCACTCTCATACCGGACCGGGTACACATCCCATGACCCTGCAACATGCTCAGCCCTGGGTGCCACTGGCACTCACAGGAAGCTGTGCTGTCCCCAGAGCCACAAGCAGTTAACCCCAGACAGGTCTGGGTGCAAGAACCATAGGGAAAATTACAAAACAAATTAATACAACACACAGAGAAAACCCAGCACTCACTTACAAGCTCTCAGCTAAGATTTAAAAGCAAAAATGGAAAGGTTAGTCACCGCATCTGGCCAAATGGGACAAGCTCAGGTACCACGTCAAGGTCCTTTTCAATACCTATCAATCACTTTTCCTGTGCTGGCTAAACCTACTTTTAATTTTTACACACATGAAAGTTTGACACTGCATATATATATATATATATATATATATATATATTTTATTTATAGTCCAGGAATATTATGCCCTCTCCATATTACATAACAGCTACCAAGGTGAACAGAAACTTTATTCAAAATATTGAGGAGAACCAGCACTTACAGGATTTTATTAAAGGGACAGTCTAGTCCAAAATAAACTTTGACGATTCAGACAGGGCATGTAATTTTAAACAACTTTCCAATTTACTTTTATCACCAATTTTGCTTTGTCCTCTTGGTATTCGCAGTTGAAAGCTAAACCTAGGAGGTTCATATGCTAATTTCTTAGACCTTGAAGGTCGCCTCTTATCTGAATGCATTTTGACAGTTTTTCATCACTAGAGGATGTTAGTTCATGTGTGTCATATAGATAACACTGTGCTCATGCACGTGGAGTTACCTAGGAGTCAGCACTAAAATGCACGTCTGTCAAAAGAACTGAAATATTTACAGAGGCTTAGATACAAGATAATCACAGAGATAAAAAGTGTATTAATATAACTGTTTGGTTATGCAAAACTAGGGAATGGGTAATAAAGAATTATCTATCTTTTAAAACAGTAAAAATTCTAATGTAGACTGTCCCTTTAAAACTTCAGCTTTTATTATAAATCACATAAAAAAATGGCATAATGTTTCAGTACCCACAATCCATTATCAAGTATTACATAAACTATTACTCATATTTATAAACAACACAAAGGGCTGCATTTATCTAACTGTTGCTGTAATGCTGGCCCGGCTTACTAGTGGCCGCATCAGGGGTTGTCAATTACATCAGCCATATTATGACCGCTGCTTCTTAACATTCAATCCTGAAACACACACATTTATTTATATATATATATATATATATATATATATATACATACATATACACACACACACATACATAGGCGTTTCTTTAAATTCATAACTTTATATTTTAATCTTCACAAAGAAGCAAATTGTCTTTACATGCTGAATAACATATACTTGTCTTCATTGTCAATACAGTGTCCCAGTTTGTATATCCATACAGACCTGTCAAATTATCAACACATTATTTAAAACAGCTTCCATTTCTTTCACTGAAATACAATTATTTAAGCCTTATTGCACTACCAAGGACACAGGTGTAAATGTATGTAAAGTAATTTTAATGTCTATTCATGCTTATTAAATAGATTTTTCCATGAACCAGAAATGATGTATTTTTTTTTATTCCAAAAGATAAAAGGTAAATGCTTTTGAGAAAGTGGGGAATTGTAGCTTTTAAAATGTTTACATACTATTTAATTATTTAGCATAATATGAGTAAAATGCCTACACATTACTTTAAATTCAGCATTTGTGGCAAGGCAATTGTGATACACTGTCCCTTTAAGAGAGTCACTTTTTTAGATTCTGAAAACTGAGTACTAAATCAAATAAAAGCAAACACATTTCCTTTTAAAGGAGAATTTCACTCAGGATTCTCACTGTATTATTCAGCTATAGTTTGTAATAAGGAACAGACCAAACAACAAATATATATATATATATATATAAAATTAGTAACTTAAAGTACTTACCTAATTTTCCCATAAGGCCGTGTATCTCACGAAGTAAACAGAACAGCATATAATTCAGATCCCAATTAGTAATCTTGATGCTTTCAGCAAACAAACATAAAGTATCTTTAAATCCAAGAGTAGTCCCAGTTTGCAAATCAGACCACAAACAGCAGACTTGATGCTTTAAGTAAAAGAAAAGTGTATTTAAAACCAGAGAGCAGAGCCAGCATGCACTTTAGATCCCAAACAGTAGCCTTGATGTTTTCAGAATGCATAAAAGACTCTAAATCCAAAGATAGGAGAGATTAACACTAAGGAGGTAATCCATTCAAAATAGGTTGAAATTATTAGTAAAAGTCCTGTTGTTATGCAGTTGGTTTTCCAGCAGAGAAAGACAGATTTCTTGCAACACAAAGCAGCAAACAAAATTAGCACAGCACCTGCTAATGGGCATGGAATGTCTTAAAGGACTAGTCTAGTTAAAATTAAACTTTTGTGATTCAGATAGATCATGCAATTTTAAGCAACTTTCTAATTTTCTCCTAGTATCAATTTGTCTTTGTTCTCTTGCTATCTTTATTTCAATGTAAGTATAGGAGCAGGCCCATTTTTGGTTCAGCACCTGGGTAGCGCTTGCTGATTGGTGGCTACATTTAGACACCAATCAGAAAGTGCTACCCAGGTGCTGAACCAAAAATGGGCCAGCTCCTATGCTTACATTCTTGCCCTATCAAATAAAGATAGCAAGAGAGCGAATAGTAAATGATAATAGGAGTAATTTAGACAGTAGCTTAAAATTGCCTGCTCTCTCTGAATCATGAAAGTTTAATTTTTACTAGACTATTCCTTTAAGAAGCATAGGAGAAAAAAGGGGAGTGATTTCTAAAAGGTAAACTTCTTAAAGTGACGGTATCACCATATAATGATGAGTATCAGAATGTGACAGCATTAGGGACTCAGGAGGTTGAGGGGACTGAGGTAGTTTTGTTGGTGAAGCCTTTTCTAAAGGGGTGGTCATGAGGGATAGTGGGTAGGATTGAGGGCATGGGTGATCTATAGGTGGGTCTAGGGGGAATTTTCCAAATAGGGATATATGGCGGTCTCAGACAGTGGGACAGAGATCAGAATTAGGTAATGTCCCACTCAAGGACTAGGTTACAAGTAGAGCATTAATTACCGCTCCCACTTGAGCATTAATTTTGCCAGAGGTTAACATTTTGAGCATGTCAGGTAGCACTGGTATTACAAGTTAAAAGGAAAAAGTTTGCATGCGCACAAAACCGACACTCGTAAAAAGTTAACCACAAGATATTGCGTTCACGATATCACAGTAACCCCATTGAATTCAATGAAGCATTGATGTTAAATAAAACACTTGCATGTTAACCCCTTCACAATAAACCCCTTACTCTAATAACCAACTAACCACTTCCAGCCCTGCCCACAAACTCCCTACACCTCAACCTCTAAACTGCCACATAGCCCAACACAAATGACCCTGCTACACTATTAACCCCTAAACTACCACATAGCATACCACTATAAACTCTCTATACTAGTAACCCCTAAACCACCAATACCACATCGCAAAATACCTCCTAACAGTTAACCCCCCTACACTCCTTACCTAAGACTCCCTAAGTTACCAAAAAGAAAAACTCTAGCATTACAAAATAAAATACCAAAAAGAAAAAAAAAAACAAGTAAGCCCACCACAAAAAAACTAAACTAACACTAAAACCTACTGTAAAAAAATGCCCTGAAAAGGGCATTTGTTGGGAAGTGCCCTAGCTAAACTGATTAGCTCTTTTTCATAAAGATTAAGTCCTAAGGGTGCTAATAGTAACCCAAAAGATATAATGTATCAAACTATTGTATAATGAAATTATTTCAAGGTATGTCAGTCCAGCCGCAAATTGGATTTCAGTTCACTAGGGCTGTGCCTCATAAAAGTCTTTTTATCAAGCTCTGAACGGAGCTTGATGCCCCGTGTTGCTGGTGAGCCTTCAGGCTCACCAGAAACACAAGTTATGAAGCAGCGGTCAAAAGACAGTTGCTCCCTAACCTGTCCGCCTGCTCTGAGGCAATGGACAGAAATCAACCCGATCGAATATGATTGGGTTGATTGACACCCCCTGCTAGCGGCTGATTGGCTGCGAATCTGCAGGGGGCGGTATTGCACCAGCAGTTCACAAGAACTGTTGGTGCAATGATAAATGCAGACACCATTTGCTATAGCGGATCATGTCCGTCCGCACAATGATAAATGGACCCCATAGTGTAGACTGTATATTCAAAAGTAGAAATGAAATATCCCAAACTCACAATCAGGGTGGCACTACCAAAACAATAATAGTGCATGTAAGGCAGGCTGGATGTTGCAGTCACCAGCTGACTGAACCAGGTTGTCCTTTCTGGTGAATGTAAAAGCGTCCCTTTAGAATCCCTGGAAATCAAGTGTAGAAGTACATCTCATAGTGTACACTGTGCTGTTCTATAGTGACAAGCTCAAAAGATCCCAAGTGGATAACTGACAATGTTGTTGGCACTATAGCTGTAATAGTGCATAATAGCATGCTGGATATTCTAGTCTCCAGCTGACTTTCCCCTTCAGCACTCTCTTCTGTTGGAGTTCCTGCAGACAAATTTCAAAATGGAAGGAGAAAATGTTAAAGAAGCTAAATTCAACTAAACTAGATTAAAACTTTAATAAAAAATGCAATAACATTAAAACAATATACAGTGCGTTTCTCAGTTCTCAACGGGCTATTTCATCAGGCATAATTCTAACAGTAAAATGGTGCTCCTTCAATCATGGCCATCACTATGGAAACAACAACTGTTTACTTCCATCAGTGTTGGTCAACTCCATGGAAACTGAATTGTTTACTTTCTGCAAGCAGTAAAATTGAAATAAAACTAAATAAATAAAAAGCTTCATGTGTGTGTGTGTGTGTATATATATATATATATATATATATATATATATACAGGGAGTGCAGAATTGTTAGGCAAGTTGTATTTTTGAGGATTAATTTTATTATTGAACAACAACCATGTTCTCAATGAACCCAAAAACTCATTAATATCAAAGCTGAATAGTTTTGGAAGTAGTTTTTAGTTTGTTTTTAGTTATAGCTATTTTAGGGGGATATCTGTGTGTGCAGGTGACTATTACTGTGCATAATTATTAGGCAACTTAACAAAAAACAAATATATACCCATTTCAATTATTTATTTTTACCAGTGAAACCAATATAACATCTCAACATTCACAAATATACATTTCTGACATTCAAAAACAAAACAAAAACACATCAGTGACCAATATAGCCACCTTTCTTTGCAAGGACACTCAAAAGCCTGCCATCCATGGATTCTGTCAGTGTTTTGATCTGTTCACCATCAACATTGCATGCAGCAGCAACCACAGCCTTCCAGACACTGTTCAGAGAGGTGTACTGTTTTCCCTCCTTGTAAATCTCACATTTGATGATGGACCACAGGTTCTCAATGGGGTTCAGATCAGGTGAACAAGGAGGCCATGTCATTAGATTTTCTTCTTTTATACCCTTTCTTGCCAGCCACGCTGTGGAGTACTTGGACGCGTGTGATGGAGCATTGTCCTGCATGAAAATCATGTTTTTCTTGAAGGATGCAGACTTCTTCCTGTACCACTGCTTGAAGAAGGTGTCTTCCAGAAACTGGCAGTAGGACTGGGAGTTGAGCTTGACTCCATCCTCAACCCGAAAAGGCCCCACAATCTCATCTTTGATGATACCAGCCCAAACCAGTACTCCACCTCCACCTTGCTGGCATCTGAGTCGGACTGGAGCTCTCTGCCCTTTACCAATCCAGCCACGGGCCCATCCATCTGGCCCATCAAGACTCACTCTCATTTCATCAGTCCATAAAACCTTAGAAAAATCAGTCTTGAGATATTTCTTGGCCCAGTCTTGACGTTTCAGCTTGTGTGTCTTGTTCAGTGGTGGTCGTCTTTCAGCCTTTCTTACCTTGGCCATGTCTCTGAGTATTGCACACCTTGTGCTTTTGGGCACTCCAGTGATGTTGCAGCTCTGAAATATGGCCAAACTGGTGGCAAGTGGCATCTTGGCAGCTGCACGCTTGACTTTTCTCAGTTCATGGGCAGTTATTTTGTGCCTTGGTTTTTCCACACGCTTCTTGCGACCCTGTTGACTATTTTGAATGAAACGCTTGATTGTTCGATGACCACGCTTCAGAAGCTTTGCAATTTTAAGAGTGCTGCATCCCTCTGCAAGATATCTCACTATTTTTGACTTTTCTGAGCCTGTCAATTCCTTCTTTTGACCCATTTTGCCAAAGGAAAGGAAGTTGCCTAATAATTATGCACACCTGATATAGGGTGTTGATGTCGTTAGACCACACCCCTTCTCATTACAGAGATGCACATCACCTAATATGCTTAATTGGTAGTAGGCTTTCGAGCCTATACAGCTTGGAGTAAGACAACATGCATAAAGAGGATGATGTCGTCAATATACTCATTTGCCTAATAATTCTGCACTCCCTGTATATATATATATATATATATATATATATATATATATATATATATATATATATATATATATATATATATGCATTGAGAAATTATACTTTCTTATTGGACTAACTATACATTTATAAGTAGACAAGCTTTCGGATGAGTTCCTTCCTTTCTCAAGTCTGAAGCAATAATGACCAATTCAATGGTATTTACAGATTATATCTTAAAACACAGGATAGCTAAAAAGACAGAAAGTGTTACAGAGGTCTGAGAGCACAGAGAGGAGGAGGTGTCGTAAAAATCATGAGGGCGGCTTAGGTGACAGTGTTCAGTGTAGGAGAACAGACAGGGGAAATATATAGCTTTATATAGAGCATATACTGAGATAAAGTTATATATCAACATGGAATCAATATCTATAAAGATGTGAAATTATATAAACAGGGGGAATAAAAAAGTTAAAAAAAAAAATGGCAAAAGTGTGGACATAGGCTTACCTGTGTACCTATGTATAAAGAGTGTGTAATATACAAAGAAATTGACTTAATGAAAGTACATTACAAAAAAATTTGATATATATATATAAATACAAAAATAAAAATAAAAAATATAAAAATAAAAACAGAGATGCACTCAGCTGAGACAGAACAAAAGATAGAATAACTTCCATGCCTGTTCATTTTCAGTGCCGTTTAGGGTGCATACTATTTTATAAGTTAATTAATTAAAATATTGTAGAGTATATAAGAAAAATAAAAAATTATATTGGATTATTTGGTCTCAGAAAACAATATAAAGTTTTATTTTTAAAAATATATGACATTATGTAAAAAAGGCAAATGCACAAAATGTTTATAATAACAAGACTTTACTTATAATTCATCAAACATACAGATAGTGATCAATACACTATTTAATTAATAAATAAGTAACCTAAAAATGCCATACAGTTGTTTTTCAATTTATCTAAAGAGTCTAAATGGATAGTAAAATAACGGATCCGTTGGAAACTGAAAATTCCTCTATGAAAAGATGCTTCAATACAATTTAAGTATCACATCTAAACCTCCTAACTAATTCAGAAGTAGATACATATTTCATTGTTTTAACAATATAATGGTTGATACATAAAATTGGTTGTAGCAAGAAAAAAGTTCACTTGACGCTTTAGCAAGAACACAATGAAAAATTGTATAAACACCGCTTCAAATTACAGCAGTATATGAACGAGTCTTAAAAGTTGGTGCCCGGGACTTTTTAAATTCATAAAAGTGTCACCAACCCACCAGACCGGCCAATAGTCTTGGGTATAGACTCTTTAATATCTAACTTACCCAAGTATGTAGACATGTATCTACAAAGGCTTGGTTTCTTTAGAGAGCTAAAAGATTCAACACACATAATCAAACTATTAAATTAAATTAAATGGTAGGAGGATATGTGGTTGATCACTTGTGACGTGATATCTTTGTATATGTGCATAAAACATATAGATGGACTTAATGCAGTAGAATATTATCTAAATAGAGATGAGGAAATGGATATATCACAGAAAGAATTCATCCTTAAAAGTATAAAATATATTTTAACTATTAAAGAAAAATGTTATGATCAAATATGTGGCACAGCCATGGGGACCAGGTTCACACCAAGCTATTCTAACCTTTTTATGGGTTTATGGGAGACCAATTTTTTAACGAATACATTGATTGGAGCGAACCTGGTCTGTTTTAAAAGATACATTGATGATATTTTTATGATTTGGAAAAAGGATAAGGAACAATTTGAAAAAGTTTACAGTAAAATGAATAATAATGACAAAAATCTCAAATTTACTTATGATATTAGTAAGGACAAAATCATTTTTCTAGATCTGGAGATCTTCATAGCAAATAACCAATTTAACACTAGAACACACTTCAAAGAAATGGACAGCAACAATTTTATACATACAGATAGCTGTCAGCATGAACATTGGAAAATAAATATCCCTAAAGAACTGTTCACAAGAACACGATTTTATTGTAAAATCTGAAATATTAAAAAGGAAATTTGTAGATAGAGTCTATAAAAGTGAAGCAGTAGATAAACAAATGGAAGCAGTGAAGAGTAGAAATAGGAATGATATATTAAACAATTTAAAAAAAAAGAAATAATGAGAGAAAGCCAAGGGTACCATTCATAACCCAATTTAGTAATAATCAAAAAAAAGTAGAAAAGATAATAAGAAAACATTGGGACATATTAAAATTATTTTTTTTTTGGGGGGGGGGGTATTTTGATAGGGCTATTAGATTAGGTGTAATTAGTTTAAATATCTGATAATGTCTTTTTTATTTTGTGTAATGTAGTGTTTGTTTTTTTTGTAATTTAGGTAATTTATTTAATTGTAGAGTTAGGTTAGGTGTTAGTGTAACTCAGGTTAGGTTTTATTTTACAGGTAAATTTGTATTTATTTTAGCTAAGTAGCTAGTAAATAGTTAACAACTATTTACTAACTAGTCTACCTAGTTAAAATAAATACAAACTTGCCTGTAAAATAAAAATAAACCCTAAGCTAGATACAATGTAACTAATAGTTATATTGTAGCTAGCTTATGGTTTATTTTATAGGTAAGTATTTAGTTTTAAATAAGAATTATTTAGTTATTAATAGTAGGTTTTATTTAGATTTATTTTAGTTATATTTAAGTTAGGGGGTGTTAGGGTTAGACTTAGGTTTAGGGGTTAATAACTTTAGTATAGTGGTGGCGACGTTGGGGGTGGCAGATTAGGGGTTAATTACTGTAATGTAGGTTGCGGTGATGTTAGGGACAGCAGATTATGGGTTAATAATACTTAACTAGTAAGAAAAATAAAATTAAATAATCCCAGCCAATGAGTCTTAGTAATGAATATAACAAAATATTTTAATGGTTACACATAAATTCAGACACCATCAGATAATGTATAAGAAATAATGGGAGAAGATCAAAGATGCACTCACACAGATCCACACAAAACCCCATCCACCAATCCACACGTCTGCAAGCAACATTCATACATAAATACACAAAGAAAATACAAATAAACCAAACAATAACAATGTAAATGCACCCCCAGGGCGTCCCCAGGGAGTGTAGGACAGCAGCACCTGTCACATAACCTGTGAGAGAGATTTTGGTATAATGGTTTCACTTCAAAAAACCGTGAAAAATATGGAAAAAATGTGATACTTTGTATCCAATATAATTGAAAAGATAATGCCACAAAGTCATTAAACTTGCATCCGGATATATAATATTATGTTAAAGTGCAGTCCAGATAATTGTAGCATGCAATATCCTATAAAAAACTCGATATATAACTGGATACTGATAGTGCCAAAAAGTCTGTGTTATATAGTCACACAGAAATCCCCAACTTCCATATGGGCAATCCCCACTTCTGATATGCAAACGGCTGTTGCTAAGCGAGGTAATCCTCGGCTGCTCATCCAAACTCACACGCTTGTATAGTGAATCTTCACTCACGGAAAATACCCTCCAATAACTTAAAGCCCAGGTGCTTCGTATATAACCCAAGCCAGGGAGTTCACTACAAACAGTCACTCCGCTGATAATCAGTCAGCTGATATAGCATATGCATCCAGATACTTAATAAATAACCCAAGCCAGGGGGTTCAATTGCGGTACCTTGTTTGTAGCTGGTGAAATTCCTCGCCGTTTACCTGAGTCAGTCCGTATTACCGTGAGATTTGGTCGAAATCTTCAGTGTGGCAATGGATAGCAAGCCGAATGTATAGAGTGTTCCTCTCTCGCTTTCTCCGTCCGGGAAGCCGTAAACTGTCAGCATGCAGGGTTGCTCAAACAGCACAGGTAGGAACAGGTGTCAGCGTCCACGCTGAATCCGACGCGCGTTTCGGGGACTCCGCCCCTTTGTCAAGGAAATGTGCAGGTGCTAGGTGGAAGGTATCATTTAAACCGGTAAAGCTCTAAGCTCATTGGACTACGCATACACATCTCATCCACATTGCAAGCACACCTATGCACGTCATTCTTCTTCAAAGCTGAATGAAATTACAGATATGTGGAAGCCTCAGCAAATAGCATATTCTAATATTCTGTATATAAAAAAGCAAAAAAGCAAACAGAGCTGACACTTTAATCGTAAGGTGTACTCCTCAATCCTGAAAGAAACTATGCACTTTGAAAATTAAATAGCATAAAGGAAATATATCGATCGCTGCCCAGGATAAACTGATCGGGAGTCACCAAAAAATTAGAACGCAAAAGGCACACACAGCCCCACACTGTTCAAGGCAATGTAACTGAAACCTACAAGAAATAGATTTAGAAAAAATTCTATATTTAATATATACTATGCTCAACTAATGGTACTTATACATACACAGGGTTACCCAGATATGAACAGGACCCCATTTTTTTAACAGGACCCCATTTTTTTACTCGATGATGCCATGATATGCATTTGTACATTTGCAACATTCTGCTAACTTAATATTTAGTATTTCTAGAGTCTATAAAGATTTTTTTTTTTTAAATTATTTAAAGATTGTAACACAATGCACCACACAGGTGCTGGGATCTCAAATATCATTGAAGTCTAAGAGGGATCAAACAAAAATTCTTTTTTTGTATGTGGAAAAAGTTCCCAAGTAACTTCCCACCAGGGGCATCTCTCTCTTATACATTACACTGACCTAATGTTAGCATCTGAAATCTGATTAGAAGCTTTTCCCTAAAATAACTCCATGAGTGGGGTATATCAGATGAAATTCCCCCAGGATATATCCCTTTTGGTGTCATTGTGTCAAATTTCCTAATCCACTGAGCTTCTTTCCTAAATAATATTTTTTGTCTGTCCCCACCTCTATGTAAGGGGGGTACCCTATCCACAATTTGGAATCTCAGTTGGCTTTTATTATGTGAGAACCTAGTAAAATTATGCGCCACCGGGGCATCCTCATCTATGGCATCCTCATCAGCCTATGGCTGCTTTATGTTGGCGGATCCTGTCTCTGGCCGTTTGGGTGGTCTCGCCTACATAGGCTAGGCCACATGGACACTTGATCACATAAATGACATACTTAGAACCACATGAGAATCTCCCCTTAATAGGTATTCTTTTACCTGAAAGAGGATGAGTTACATGGTCACCTTGTTGCATTGAATGGCATAATGCACAATTCATGCAAGAGAATGAACCTTTCTTAATTATTTTGATCGGTTTCTTTGTGGGACCCCAATCGGCACGAATTAATGTATCTCTGAGATTTTTCTTACGTCTAAACAAAAATAGTGGAGTGTCGGCAAACATCTTGCCCACTAAAGCGTCATCTCTCAGTAAGTGCCAATGTTGAAGTATGATCCTCTTCAATCCTCTGCTATGAAAGCCAAAATGGCTAACAAAGGGAACCGAAAATTTCTTAGGAGTCAAGTTCTTTTTTAGTAATAGACTGGGCCTATCTGTATCCATAACTTTCTGGATATTATGTGTCAGAACTTCTCTATATATTTAACTAGTGTTTGCGAGTCGGGAGTGCAGCAGTTTAGGGGTTAATATGTTTATTCTAGTGGCGGAGATGTCCGGAGTGGCAGATTAGGGGTTAATAATTTTATTTTAGTGTTTGCAATGCGGGAGGGCCTCGGTTTGGGGGTTAATAGGTAGTTTATGGGTGTTAGTGTACTTTTTAGCACATTAGTTATGAGTTTTATGCTACAGCTTTTTAGCGTACAACTCATAACTACTGACTTTCAGTTTACAGTATGGATCTTGGCGGTATAGGGTGTACCGCTCACCTTTTGGGCTCCCAGGCAGACTTGTAATACCGGCGCTGTGGAAGTCCCATTGAAAATAGACTTTACGCAAATTGCGTAAGTTAATTTGCGTTAAGGCCAAAAAAGTGTGTGGTGCCCCTAAACCTGCAAGACTCATAATACCAGCGGTAGTGAAAAAGCAGCGTTATGAGCCTTAACGCTGCTTTTTCAATCATACTGCAAAACTCGTAATCTAGCCGATTACACTTTGTATTTGCGCTATTATAAATTAAAACTGACAGCTTCAGAAAGTGGAACAGAGGATTTCCCAGGATATATCTGAATCTCTCTCACAATTGTCATGAAATGCTCTAAGCATTTTACACAAGATGGTGTCACGGAATTATCTTGCCAGTTGCATGCAGGTGAAGTTTGCTCCAAAATTACAAAATACTTATTTAACTGACAGAAAAGTAATATATACTAAACTAAAAGCAAAAGCAAGTTAAATTGTAGTGAAAACCTTTCAGTTTATTTTGTATTTGCTGCAAGCTGAGCCTTTTTATCAGTTCTGTGTGTTCTGTTAACTTCACTCTCCCCTGTAAAATTTTGTTTCCCAAAGAGTTTCATTACTTTCTGTGGAAGGCATCTTTCATCTCTCTGGGACTTCCAGGTTCCACACTTTTTATTAATGAGTTCAGTGAGTTCTGCCCCTGAGAAGTCTGCACTATAATTTATATTCAAACTAGATCATCTTGAATCATCAGGCCCATAGAAAGTAATGAAGCTTTCTGGGAAACTGAAGCTGTCAGTTTTATTGTAAATGGAAATTTGTAAAATATATACATAAATATACAGTCCAATTTGTTAAAGTTACACAAAATGTCAAAGCATAATCAGAGTTTGTAAAATCACAATCCTAAATACACAGCAGTAAATATAATCTATATGCATTAAAATACAAAATATAAAGTGCAAAGTTTAAATGTAATAGAAGTCTAAAGTAATATAAAATGCAAAGCAAAATGTGTAATTTGTTTTAATCTTGTGAGAGATATTTTATTGCTGGAGGAAAATGTTATATTACCTCATCTGAGTTGAGAGCTTTAGATTATAAGGCTCTCCATTAGAATTGCTAAAACAAAAAGAACAGCAAGTACACTTAGTAGTATATTATTACAAAACAGTGTCACTTGGATTACCACAATTCTACTGTGATTATACAATGTAGAAAATGTAAGGACAAATTGATTATTAAAGGGCCATTAAACATAATGCATAATTATCAATTGCATAATAAAAAGACAATGAAATAACACTTCCAAATTTCAAATAAGCAGATTTATTTCTGACAATTAATTTTCCCCATTTGCTGGCCCTGTGTATCATGTGACAGCCATCAGCCAATCACAGAATAGCATATGTATACACTGTCAACTTGTGTACATGCTCAGTAGGAGCTGGTGCCTCGGAAAGTGTGCATATAATAATACTGTGCATAATTTGATAATGTTTTTTTATTGGTGGATGAATTTTTCTACCAATCAGCAAGAACAACCCAGGTTGTTCACCAAAAATGGGCCGGCATCTAAACTTATATTTTTGCATTTTAAATAAAGATACCAAGAGATTGAAGAAATTTGATAATAGGAGTAAATTTGAAAGTTGCTTAAAATTCCATGCTCTATCCGAATCATGAAAGAAAAAATTTGGGTTCATTGTCCCTTTAATGCACGACTTGTATTGGCAAGGCTATACATTTAAATAGATGTGGAAGTCACCATCAATATTTCATGATTCAGATTAAATTTTAAGAGACGTTTTAATTTGCTTCATTTTTTTGGGATTATTTGTTGTAAAGCATACCTAGGTAAGCTCAAGATCTTCGAAGTATTACTGGGGGCTAGTTGGTGATTGGTTGCTATACACATATCTTTCATGTTATTGGCTCACCAAATGTGTTCAGCTAGATCCCAGTAGCATATTGTTGCTTTAGTGCTGATTTTAACTATGTGGGTTTTTTTTTAAAAAAAATTTGTTTTACTGATAAACTTTCTGAAATAATAACTGAAATCTTGTAAACTTTGGTTAAAAAGATCTCAAAGTACAATGAAGTCCATCACTTACTTTGCCAATTTGTCGGGCCAAGTCCATTAAAGGGACAGTCTACACCAGAATCTTTATTGTTTTAAAAGATAGATAATCCCTTTATTACCCATTCCCCAGTTTTGCATAACCAACACAGTTATATTAATATACTTATTACCTCTGTGATTACCTTGTATCTAAGCCTCTGCAAACTGCCCCTTTATTTCAGTTCTTTTGACAGACTTGCAGTTTAGCCAATCAGTGACTGCTCCCAGATAACTTCACGTCCATGAGCACAGTGTTATCTATATGAAATACATGAACTAACACCCTTTAGTCGTGAAAAACTGTTAAAATGCATTCTGAAAAGAGGTGGCCTTCAAGGTCTAAGAAATTAGCATATGAACCTCCCAGGTTAAGCTTTCAACTAAGAATACCAAGAGAACAAAGAAAAATTGGTGATAAAAGTAAATTGGAAAATTGTTTAAAATTACATGCTCTATCTGAATTTATTTTGGCCTAGACTGTCCCTTTAATTTCATTATAAAATGTAATTTTTCTGTTCTGATAAATATTTTGTTTTACCACATTGATGCATAGTTTATAACTAAGCCAAAACCTAAAAGATTTTGTAAGGAACAGGACAATTTGTTACAAGCCTAATTAACTGTTGTTAGGTCAAGGGAATTGTGTTAAGAATCAAATTAATTTAATTGCAAACAATGTTCAAAATGTAGCAAAATGTAATCTATTGCTAGAGAAATTTGATGCCAGCTTTTTGCTTTAGATTTAAAGGGACACTAAACCAACACAATTTGCTTTCATGATTCAGATAGAGCATGCAATTAATTTTAACAACATTCTAATTTACTCCTATTATCAATTTGTCTTCGTTCTCTTGCTATCTTTATTTAAAAAGCAGGAATGTGATTCATAGGAGCAGGGCCCATTTTTGGTTGAGAACCTGGGTTATGTTGCTTGCTTATTGGTGGGTAAATGTAAGCCTCCAATAAGCAAGTGCTATCCATGGTGCTGAACCTAAAATGGGCTGGCTGATAAGATTTAGATTCCTGCTTTTAAAATAAAGATGGCAAGGGAAGGGCTGGTAAGGTAAAAGAGCTTGTAATTTTTGTATTTTAGAATAGGGTAGGGAATTTTTTATTTTGGGGTCTTTGTTATTTTATTAGGGGGCTTAGAGTAGGTGTAATTAGTTTAAAATTGTTGTAATATTTTTCTTATGTTTGTAAATATTTTTTTATTTTCTGTAACTTAGTTCTTTTTTATTTTTTGTACTTTAGATAGTTTATTTAATTGTATTTATTTGTAGCAATTGTGTTTAATTAATTTATTGATAGTGTAGTGTTAGATTAATTGTAGGTAATTGTAGGTAGTTTATTTAATTATTTTATTGATAGTCTAGTGTTAGGTTTAATTATATCTTAGGTTAGGATTTATTTTACAGGTAAATTTGTAATTATTTTAACTAGGTAACTATTAAATAGTTCTTAACTATTTAATAGCTATTGTACCTGGTTAAAATAAATACAAAGTTACCTGTAAAATAAATATTAATCCTAAAATAGCTATAATATCAATGTAATTTATATTGTAGCTATATTAGGATTTATTTTACAGGTAAGTATTTAGCTTTAAATAGGAATCATTTATTTAATAAGAGTTAATTTATTTCGTTAGATAAAAATTATATTTAACTTAGGGGGGTGTTAGTGTTAGGGTTAGACTTAGCTTTAGGGGTTAATACATTTATTAGAATAGCGGTGAGCTCCGGTCGGCAGATTAGGGGTTAATAATTGAAGGTAGGTGTCGGCGATGTTAGGGAGGGCAGATTAGGGGTTAATACTATTTATGATAGGGTTAGTGAGGCGGATTAGGGGTTAATAACTTTATTATAGTAGCGCTCAGGTCCGCTCGGCAGATTAGGGGTTAATAAGTGTAGGTAGGTGTCGGCGACGTTGTGGGGGGCAGATTAGGGGTTAATAAATATAACATAGGGGTCGGCGATGTTAGGGGCAGCAGATTAGGGGTACATAGGGATAACGTAGGTGGCGGCGATTTGCGGTCGGAAGATTAGGGGTTAATTATTTTAAGTAGCTTGCGGCGACGTTGTGGGGGGCAAGTTAGGGGTTAATAAATATAATATAGGGGTCGGCGGGGTTAGGGGCAGCAGATTAGGGGTACATAAGTATAACGTAGGTGGCGGTCGGCAGATTAGGGGTTAAAAATTTTAATCGAGTGGCGGCGATGTGGGGAGACCTCGGTTTAGGGGTACATAGGTAGTTTATGGGTGTTAGTGTACTTTAGGGTACAGTAGTTAAGAGCTTTATAAACCGGCGTTAGCCAGAAAGCTCTTAACTCCTGCTTTTTTCAGGCGGCTGGAATCTTGTCGTTAGAGCTCTAACGCTCACTGCAGAAACGACTCTAAATACCAGCGTTAGAAAGATCCCATTGAAAAGATAGGCTACGCAAATGGCGTAGGGGGATCTGCGGTATGGAAAAGTCGCGGCTGTAAAGTGAGCGTTAGACCCTTTAATCACTGACTCCAAATACCAGCGGGCGGCCAAAACCAGCGTTAGGAGCCTCTAACGCTGGTTTTGACGGCTACCGCCGAACTCTAAATCTAGGCCTAAGAAAGGTACAATGATAAATACATTTGCTTAAGTATAGTGTTTAACTCTTTCGCTGCTAAGACTTTTTTCACCCCAGTACTCAGCCAATTTGGAGCTTTTTTGCTACCTACATTTAAACCCTATTGTAAGTCAAATTTCAGTGAGTGACCCACACATTATATATATTGTTTTTTTATCAGCAGGTGCAGTAGATTCAAAATATTCCATTATTACATTTATAATTCATGGCAAAAATTATTAAAAAATGTATAAGTGACCACTGCTGTTGATCACCTTACTAAATTGTCATCATGGGTAGCCACATGTGAAATATGGGCCCGTAGGGGCTTTTAGGGGTTATAATATAGATTGAGAGGCCCCATTGTTCAGTACAGAAGTAAAAACACTTACATTTCTTGAATGCTGTTCACTGTTACTAGGGATGGGTAAATGTTTTGCAACATTCAAAAAATGAAACCAATTTTAACACATTTGTTCATTCATTTCGAATGTTTGTACATCGATCTAACATTTGTTTAATGTAATGGTATTTCTAATGCTGTCTTTAAATGTAATATTTGATTTGAATTTTTCTAATTTGAATTAAATTATGCAATAATCAAATTGGAAAAATTCAAATTGATATATTTGTAATAGTATTTATAATGCTCTATTTAAATGTAATATTCAAATTATGCAATATTTGAAATCGAAAAATTTGAATCTATATATTTGTTAGAAAAAGAAAAAGTGTCTGGGGAACGCTAAGACATCTAAGTTATAAGAATCAGAAGTACACAAAATGTATAGATTGTATAACACACAAAATGTATTTACATCAGTGATAAATATAAAACTGAGCACATAACTATTTAAAAGTTTATATAAAACCTGCAATTCATAACCTAAAAACTGACTCTAAGTCCCATTGTGGGCACAATACTAATTAGAATGTGTATACAGTTAAAAAGTCAGTTTGTACATATGCAGACCCCTGAGATGATTTTTGTTCAGCTGCACCAATGAGCATAAAGTGATGGTAAACTTTAAATAATCAAATGCCAGAAATGTAATCTTTGCCATTAAAAAAGTATATGTGTACCTTTTTTTAAAAAAAAAAAAAATCCATCTGTGAAAGGGTTAAATTAGTGCATATAGTAATGCTTCTATTACAATGTTATGCCGGCCCGCATGGATTAACTCTTTTTTTTTTTTATGACAATTCCAGTGAACATCCAATCAACATGTTTGTCAGTTGACAATCCAGCCCCTTTAAACCCCATAGAAAGCCTATGTAGAGAGTGGATGTGACTGCTCTATACATCACAGTCCATCCAAAAGAGGAAATGAAGGGGGCGGAGGAACAGACAATACCAATTAGGATTATAAACCTTTTATTATGAAATATATATACAATTTAAAAAAAAATAATTATGTGGTTTTACTTGCAAACTAATATATGTTTTATTGCAACATCCTTATAGTCTGAAATTTACCAACACTTTAACAATCCTTCTTTTTTAAATATAGATACCAAGAGAATGAAGAAAATCTGATAATAGGAATAAATTAGAAAGATGCTTAAAATTGCATGCTCTATCTGAATCATGAAATAAAAATGTAGTGTTTACTATCCCTTTAATGTGCAGTATAATATCACGTAGTCCGTGAGTAATAGATTAACAAGCTTTCTGTATTGTCAAAGTTATTGTGAAGGCAGATGAAGCCTGTTTGTTATTGAATAGGTAGAAGTGTGAAGATGACCCCACTAACCCTCTTACCAGACCTCCGTGTTGTTTTCAGCCACAACGGATACCGCTGATTCTTTGACCGTATATGGGCTCCAAATCTGATGATAGTTTCCAGCGTGTTTGTACTCTGTGTTTCAGCGTCTCACTCAGACTGATGCGGTCATGTGATCCTTCTGAATCTCCTCATTGGCTAACAAACGGGTAACCAGTAAAGAGGGCAAAAATGGGGGTGATTCAAAGTTCCAATCTTCAGTTGATTATTAGAGAGTGCACTCTCAGATTTGAATCCAGTTCAGATTGATTTGTTTTACGCGTTTTGGTCCTGTATCCTGCACCTTTATCAAAAGTTTATAGCTGTTGGATTCAAATACTGTGGTTTTTATAATCCTTGCTCTCCCAGAATTTAAAGGGGCATGTTGTGAATTAACATATTCTTTACAGGTGTGCTTCTCTTTCAAGATTGTATTTGTGATT
Source organism: Bombina bombina (assembly GCF_027579735.1). Lineage (NCBI taxonomy): Eukaryota > Metazoa > Chordata > Amphibia > Anura > Bombinatoridae > Bombina > Bombina bombina. The sequence goes on from NC_069506.1 coordinate 67,289,937, forward strand.
TTCAACTGCCTTTTTGATGAATAAGCAGTTTTACAATAAACTGCATTTGACTCATATGTTAAAAGTATACATAATCTATATGATATAGTTCATGTTAAATACACATTCAACAAGCAATATAAAGATAAACAATGTTTAATCTATATACATATGTTAATACTTCTGGTATCTGTACATTGATCTATACTAGTAAAGTCCTATAGTTACCCCTGCTGCTATATGAATGGATTTAGGTCAAAATTTGCATTCAAACCATTAGGGGTTAATGTTTTACATTTCATAATTAATTCTGCTTCTGCATAGAGCAGATCTTTTTCTAGAACTTTACCTCTGTTCTTAACCAATTTTAAACTCCCCAGTATTGCAGCCCTGTTGCTTTCTGATTGTGAACTTCTTCGAAGTGTTTTGACAGTAAATGTTTGCAATTACCCCATTTTTTATTTAAGAGGTGTTCTCTGATTCTGTCTCTTAGTGGGCGACTAGTCTGACCTAAATACTGATAACTGCATGTACACGGTATGAGGTATATCACATTATGATCTGTAAATCTGATGTTCTCATTGATTTGATGTTCATATTTATTATGGGTTGCTTACACTTTCTTAAATGTTTTGCTGTGCTGGCATACCTTGCATTTCAGACAGGAAAAAAAACATTTTATTTTGGGGCCCATTTGTCAAGTTCCGGATGGAGCTTGAGGGCCTGTGTTTCTGGCGAGCCTGCAGGCTCGCCAGAAACAGCAGTTATGAAGTAGCGGTCTAAAGACCGCTGCTCCATAACCCTGTCCGCCTGCTCTGAGCAGGCGGACACACATCGCCGAAAATCAACCCGATCGAGCACGATCGGGTTGATTGACACCCCCTTTGCTGGTGGCCGCAAATCTGCAGGTGCAAGAGCTGCTGGTGCAATGCTGAATACGGAGAGCGTATTGCTCTCCGCATTCAGCGAGGTCTAGCGCTAGGATCAGGTCTGGCAGACCTTTAATAAATATCCCCCATTATTTCCTTGTAGCTCAATGTCTTTTAGTCCCTTCTTGTTAATTTGACTGGGTGCAAGAATGCTCTTTAAATTTCTAGCTTTTCTATAAATGATTTCTGGATGTTCCTCTATTATGTCATTGAGAAGAAGATCTTTCCTCACCAGGTGCCAGTGTTTATTAAGTATCTTTCTAATAAGTCTTCACTGCAATAGGTTATAAAGAATAAGCCCTTATGTGTATTTTGATTCTGTGTTTTTTTTTAGTTTTATTCTTGTTTTTGTATTGTAACAAATCCATTCTATTCTTTTTACCAGCAACTTGATTGGCCTCTTGGACTTAACACAGTTGAGTAATAGATTAACAACTGTGCTAATCTATTAGTCACGGACTACGTGATATAATGCCCATTAAGCTCATTGGTGCAGCAGAATAAAAATCATCTCAGGGGTCTGCATATGAACAAACTGACTTTTTAACTGTATAAACGTTTTAATTAGTATTGTTGCCCCAATAGGACTTAGTGTCCATTTTTTGGTTATTAATTGCAGGTTTTATATAAACTTTTAAATAGTTATGTGATCAGTCTTATATTTATCTCTGATGTAAAATATATTTTGTGTGTTATACAATCTATACATTTTGTGTACTTCTGATTTTTATCACCTACCACCTAGCTTTTTTAGTGCTCCCCAGACACTTTTTCTATTTCTAACCCCTTTCTATCTGAGTATTGGGAGATCTCAGAATACTGTGTAGTAGTCTTTTAGGTGAGAGCGGTTTAGTTTGTTAAATACTTTTTAAACTCTTAATCTATATATTTGTATCTATTATGTATCAATTTACTAAGCTCCAACATAAACTATTGAACTTCTGAATAGTATTTGCCCAGCCCTTACCGCTACCACAGTGATCCCATGCCTATACAGACAAAATTCATATCTTTTTTGAGAGAGGGACTTGTCTACTAGGGAATACATTTTATTAGGGGTCTCTACACATACCAATTTTTTTTTATTGCACATATAATGACCCATTCCCAAGCAAATCCAACTGTTTTTTCTACTTTATTTTTTAACCCCTTGAGTGCTAATGACGGCTCTGAGCCACCACAGAGTTTCTCACTCTGGTGCTAATGACGACTCAGAGCCGTCACTAGCACTCTCCCACCTTGAGGGAGATCTGGGGGCTCCCACCCACGCCTACTCCGGCGATCAGGTCTGCATAGTAAGAGGCATCGCCGGGGCTTCACGTTATGCCCGGTGACATCACACGCAATAACGTGATGACGTCACAGCGCAAATTTATTTATACTTAACAATGTTAAGTATAGCAGCAGGGGGCATGCTGCTTAGAAGCCTGTATCTCAGCTACAGACCCCCAAGACCCACCATTGGAAAGGTAATCGCCTAAACGTTCTAACAGTGTAAGTCTTGGGGATCTGGAAAAAAAAAAGTTAGCACCCAGGTGGGAAAGTGCTTAGCACTCAAAGGGTTAAAGATCATTTTTGTGGAACTGCCCAAACACCATCACGAAAGAGCAGGGGAGTATCTTTCAAATTATGGGCCTTGGAGGTTTGTAGCTGCTATGGGAGCTGAGATTGAGGGGTTTGAAGAACCTCCCCCCAATTAAGCTTTCTTGCAGCTACACTCAGCTTTCTGGTTCTGCCCCATTTGTGAGGTCACCAAATCCATTTGTGGTGACATCCCTGACACTCCCATGAAGCTTGGGAGTGCCACCCACTACGCCACCAATGATCCCTGGACTGTATATAGGGGGATCACCAAAAACAGTGTTTGATCAGCGATCCCCCTACATGACTAGAAGGGCTCATCCTGCACCTACAGGTAGCGATCCATGGCGTTAAAGAGACAGTAAAGTCAAAATTAAACTTTCATGGTACAGCATGTCATTTTAAACAACTTTCCAATTTACTTTTATTATCTTTTTAGCTTTGTTATCGTGGTATGGCTAGGGAGCAGCAATGCACTACTGGGAGCTGGCTGGTGATTGGTGGCTGCACACATATGACTCCTGTCACCTGATATGTTTATCTATATCTAAAGAGAGCATTGCTGCTCCTGACTCTACTCTTCATCAAAAGACACCAAGAGAATAAAGCAAAATTGTATATAGAAGTTAATAGGAAAAAAGAAGTTAATAGGAAAAATGCATTTTGCATCCTAATCATGAAAGTTTCATTTTGATTTTGCTATTTTTTTAAGGTATCACTCAAATTAATTCAAAATGTAAATAATTATAGGTTTATGTGCTCAGTCAAATTCACAATAATACAATAAAAATGTCCTCTAAAATATTGTTTTATTTTATTTATTTTTTTAAAAATGTATTAGCAAGTAATGTGGTTATTTAACTATATAACTTCAGCAACAAAAAAAATAAATACATTTTATTTTCCATATATGCAGAGGATAAGAATTATGGAAGTGTTTGTGTGTCTGTGATCCATCTTATAATGATTTAACAGGGAACAGAACCTTATGTTAAAAATCAATATTACATTAAAATTTAAAGGGACATGAAACCCAATGTTTTTCTTTCGTAAATCAGATAGAGAATACAATTTAAAAAATGTTTCCAATTTCCTTGGATTATCAAATTTGATTCGTTCTCGTGTTATTTTTTTCTAGCAAGCACTTGTGTGGAGTACTACTTGCTATACTAGTGTTCTTGCTAATGTACAACATTGTTGCAAAATTGCTGCCATAAAGTACTGCAGTCACGTGCACACTCCTGAAGCTACCTTCCTGCTTTTCAACAAAGGATAACAAGAAAACAAAGAAAAGTTGATAACAGAAGCACTTTGGAACGTTGTTTAAAACTGTATGTTCTATATGAATCATGAAATACATGTTTTGGTTTTGATGTCCCTTTAAATGTTATGATATGAATAGTGAATTATATTTAAATGACTCATTGACCAATATGTGCATATTTGGTGGTGTTTTGAGAATTTGTAATATTCTCTTCTGTATTCAGCCTCACTTTTATATAGGCATTTTTAGTTTGCCTACACATTTGTTATAACTGATGTGCTTATAATTGTTATAGCTGTTTTGGAGATCCTCATTCATTTGTTTAACAAATCTGTCATTAGTAGATGATGAATGATTTTTTTAAATGACATTTGTCAATAGGAAACCAACATACTGATTAATACCATGTTGATTTATAGATTACACAGTTTTGCCCTGGTACGTTTTGATTATGTTAAGAATATGCAAAATCTATAGAACATTAGCAGAACATCAATGTTTCATGTTTGTCAATAAACAGGGATGTTTAATATCCAGTTTATTATATATGACACTATTACTAATAAAGACTTGTATTGTACTGGGATTGGGATGTTTTGGCTGTTTAAAATATAAGATTACTTAAAGGGACATTAAACACTAAATAAATGATAGAAAGAATAATGAATTAAAGGAAAAACACAATTTATGCTTACCTGATAAATTTATTTCTCTTGTGGTGTATCCAGTCCACGGATCATCCATTACTTGTGGGATATTCTCATTCCCAACAGGAAGTTGCAAGAGGACACCCACAGCAGAGCTGCTATATAGCTCCTCCCCTCACTACCATATCCAGTCATTCGACCGAAAACAAGCAGAGAAAGGAGAAACCATAGGGTGCAGAGGTGACTGTAGTTTAAATTTAAAAATACCTGCCTTAAAATGACAGGGCGGGCCATGGACTGGATACACCACAAGAGAAATAAATTTATCAGGGAAGCATAAATTGTGTTTTCTCTTGTAAGGTGTATCCAGTCCACGGATCATCAATTACTTGTGGGATACCAATACCAAAGCTAAAGTACACGGATGAAGGGAGGGACAAGGCAGGTACTTAAACGGAAGGTACCACTGCCTGTAGAACCTTTCTCCCAAAAATAGCCTCCGAAGAAGCAAAAGTATCAAATTTGTAAAATTTTGAAAAAGTATGAAGCGAAGACCAAGTCGCCGCCTTGCAAATCTGTTCAACAGAAGCCTCATTTTTAAAGGCCCAAGTGGAAGCCACAGCTCTAGTGGAATGAGGTGTAATCCTTTCAGGAGGCTGCTGTCCAGCAGTCTCATAGGCTAAGTGTATTATGCTTCTTAGCCAAAAAGAAAGAGAGGCTGCCGAAGCCTTTTGACCTCTCCTCTGTCCAGAGTAGACAACAAACAAAGAAGATGTTTGACGAAAATCTTTAGTAGCTTGTAAGTAAAACTTTAAAGCACGAACCACGTCCAGATTATGTAATAGACGTTCCTTCTTCGAAGAAGGATTAGGACACAAGGATGGAACAACAATCTCTTGATTGATATTCTTGTTAGATACCACCTTAGGTAAAAACCCAGGTTTGGTACGCAGGACTACCTTATCAGAATGAAAAATCAGATAAGGAGAATCACATTGTAAGGCAGATAACTCGGAGACTCTACGAGCCGAGGAAATAGCTACCAAAAAAAGGACTTTCCAAGATAAAAGTTTGATATCTATGGAATGAAGAGGTTCAAACGGAACTCCTTGAAGAACCTTAAGAACCAAATTTAAGCTCCATGGTGGAGCAACAGGTTTAAACACAGGCTTGATTCTGACTAAAGCCTGACAAAATGCCTGAACGTCTGGAACATCTGCCAGACGCTTGTGTAAAAGAATAGACAGAGCAGAAATCTGTCCCTTTAAGGAACTAGCTGACAAACCTTTTTCCAAGCCTTCTTGGAGAAAAGATAATATCCTAGGAATCCTGACCTTACTCCATGAGTAACCCTTGGATTCACACCAATAAAGATATTTACGCCATATCTTATGGTAAATTTTCCTGGTGACAGGCTTTCGTGCCTGTATTAAGGTATCAATGACTGACTCGGAGAAGCCACGCTTCAAGCGTTCAATCTCCATGCAGTCAGTCTCAGAGAAATTAGATTTGGATGGTGGAAAGGACCCTGAAGTAGAAGGTCCTGTCTCAGAGGCAGAGTCCATGGTGGAAAGGATGACATGTCCACTAGATCTGCATACCAGGTCCTGCGTGGCCACGCAGGCGCTATTAAAATCACAGATGCTCTCTCCTGCTTGATCTTGGCAATCAGTCGAGGGAGCAGAGGAAACGGTGGAAACACATAAGCCAGGTTGAAAGACCAGGGCGCTGCCAGAGCATCTATTAGCGTCGCCCTGTGGTCCCTGGACCTGGATCCGTAACAAGGAAGCTTGGCGTTCTGTCGAGATGCCATGAGATCCAGTTCTGGTTTGCCCCAGCGATGAATCACTTGTGCAAACACCTCCGGATGGAGTTCCCACTCCCCGGATGAAAAGTCTGTCGACTTAGAAAATCCGCCTCCCAGTTCTCTACACCTGGGATATGGATAGCTGATAGGTGGCAGGAGTGATTCTCCGCCCAGCGAATTATCTTTGAGACTTCTAACATCGCTTGGGAACTTCTTGTTCCCCCTTGATGGTTGATGTAAGCCACAGTCGTGATGTTGTCCGACTGAAATCTGATGTACCTCAGAGTTGCTAACTGAGGCCAAGCCTGAAGAGCATTGAATATCGCTCTTAGTTCCAGAATATTTATTGGAAGGAGAGACTCCTCCTGAGTCCACGATCCCTGAGCCTTCAGGGAATTTCAGACTGCACCCCAACCTAGAAGGCTGGCATCTGTTGTTACAATTGTCCAGTCTGGCCTGCGAAAGGTCATACCTTTGGACAGATGGACCTGAGATAGCCACCAGAGAAGAGAATCCCTGGTCTCTTGGTCCAGATTCAGTTGAGGGGACAAATCTGTGTAATCCCCGTTCCACTGACTGAGCATGCATAGTTGCAGCGGTCTGAGATGTAAGCGTGCAAACGGCACTATGTCCATTGCCGCTACCATTAAGCCGATTACTTCCATACACTGAGCCACCGAAGGGTGCGGAATGGAATGAAGAACCCGGCAGGAATTTAGAAGCTTTGATAACCTGGACTCCGTCAGGTAAATTTTCATTTCTACAGAATCTATCAGAGTCCCTAGAAAGGAAACTCTTGTGAGTGGGGATAGAGAACGCTTTTCCTCGTTCACTTTCCACCCATGTGACCTCAGAAATGCCAGTACTACGTCCGTATGAGACTTGGCAATTTGGAAGTTTGACGCCTGTATCAGGATGTCGTCTAAATAAGGGGCTACTGCTATGCCCCGCAGCCTTAGGACCGCCAGAAGGGACCCTAGAACCTTCGTGAAGATTCTTGGGGCTGTAGCTAATCCAAAGGGAAGAGCTACAAACTGGTAATGCCTGTCCAGAAAGGCAAACCTGAGAAACTGATGATGATCTTTGTGTATTGGAATGTGAAGATAAGCATCCTTTAAATCCACTGTAGTCATATATTGACCCTCCTGGATCATAGGCAGGATGGTACGGATAGTTTCCATCTTGAATGATGGAACCCTGAGGAATTTGTTTAAGATCTTTAGATCCAAAATTGGTCTGAATGTTCCCTCTTTTTTGGGAACCACAAACAGATTTGAGTAAAAACCCTGTCCTTGTTTCTCTTTTGGAACTGGATGGATCACTCCCATAACTAGGAGGTCTCGTACACAGTGTAAGAATGCCTCTCTCTTTATCTGGTTTGCAGATAATTGTGAAAGGTGCAATCTCCCTTTTGTGGGAGAAGCTTTGAAGTCCAGAAGATATCCCTGGGATATAATTTCCAACGCCCAGGGATCCTGAACATCTCTTGCCCACGCCTGGGCGAAGAGTGAAAGTCTGCCCCCCACTAGATCCGTTACCGGATAGGGGGCCGTTCCTTCATGCTGTCTTAGAGGCAGAAGCAGGTTTTTTAGCCTGCTTACCTTTGTTCCAGGTCTGGTTTGGCGCCCAGACCGCCTTGGACTGAGCAACAGTTCCCTCTTGTCTTGCATTATAGGAGGTTGATGCCGCACCTGCCTTGAAGTTTCGAAAGGCACGAAAATTAGACTGTTTGGCCCTGGATTTGGACCTGTCCTGAGGAAGGGCATGACCTTTTCCTCCAGTGATATCAGCAATAATCTCCTTCAAACCAGGCCCGAATAAGGTCTGCCCCTTGAAGGGAATGTTAAGCAGCTTAGATTTTGAAGTCACGTCAGCTGACCATGATTTAAGCCATAGCGCCCTGCGCGCCTGTATAGCAAAACCAGAATTCTTAGCCGTTAGTTTAGTCAAATGAACAATGGCATCAGAAACAAAAGAATTGGCTAGCTTAAGTGCCCTAAGTTTGCCAAGTATGTCATCCAATGGAGTCGCTACCTGTAAGGCCTCTTCCAGAGACTCAAACCAGAACGCCGCAGCAGCAGTGACAGGGGCAATGCATGCAAGGGGCTGTAGGATAAAACCTTGTTGACAAAATATTTTCTTAAGGTAACCTTCTAATTTTTTATCCATTGGATCTGAAAAAGCACAACTGTCCTCGACAGGGATAGTAGTACACTTTGCTAAAGTAGAAACTGCTCTCTCCACCTTAGTCTGCCATAAGTCCCGTGTGGTGGCGTCTATAGGAAACATTTTTCTAAAAATAGGAGGGGGAGAGAACGGCACACCTGGTCTATCCCATTCCTTAGTAATAATTTCTGTAAACCTTTTAGGTATTGGAAAAACATCAGTACACACCGGCACTGCATAGTATTTATCCAGTCTACACAATTTTTCTGGCACTGCAATTGTGTCACAGTCATTCAGAGCAGCTAAAACCTCCTTAAGTAATACGCGGAGGTGTTCAAGCTTAAATTTAAATGTTGAAACATAAGAATCAGGTATTCTTCCTGAGTCAGAAACATCACCCACAGACTGAAGTTCTCCTTCCTTAGCTTCAGCATATTGTGAGGCAGTATCAGACATGGTTCTTAAAGCGTCAGTATGCTCTGCATTTCGTCTAACCCCAGAGCTATCTCGCTTACCTCTAAGTTCAGGTAGTCTGGCTAATACCGCTGACAGTGTATTATCCATGACTGCCGCCATGTCTTGTAAAGTAAACGCTATAGGTGCCCTTAATGTACTTGGCGCCATTTCAGCGTGAGTCCCTTGAGCGGGAGTCAAAGGATCTGACACGTGGGGAGAGTTAGTCGGCATAACTTCCCCCTCGTCAGATTCCTCTGGTGATAAATTTTTTAAAGACATAATATGATCTTTATTGCTTAAAGGGAAATCAGTACATTTGGTACACATTCTAAGAGGGGGTTCCACCATGGCTTTTAAACATAATGAACAAGGAGTTTCCTCTATGTCAGACATGTTTATACAGACTAGCAATGAGACTAGCAAGCTTGGAAAACACTTTAATTCAAGTTAACAAGCAAATATAAAAAACTGTACTGTGCCTTTAAGAGAAACACATTTTGTCAAAATTTGAAAAACAGTGAAAAAAGGCAGTTACACAAACTAAATGTTTACAGTGTATGTAATAGGCTAACAGAGCATTGTACCCACTTGCAAATGGATGATTAACCCCTTAGTTCAAAAAACGGATAAAAAAAATGACATAGACGTTTTTTAACAGTCACAGCAAACTGCCACAGCTCTACTGTGGCTCCTACCTTCCCCAATAAACGTTTTTTAGGCTCTTTAGAGATGTCCTGTAGCATTCAGGGAACTTCTGAGGAAAACTGGATGTCTCAGTCTGCAATTTTAACTGCGCAAAAAAGCGCTAAAATAGGCCCCTCCCACTCATATTACAACAGTGGAAGGCCTCAGGAAACTGTTTCTAGGCAAAAATAAAGCCAGTCATGTGGAAAAAATTAGGCCCCAATAAAGTTTTATCACCAAGCATATATAAAAAACGATTAAACATGCCAGCAAACGTTTTATATAGCATATCTATAAGGGTATTACCCCTGAGAGTAAGCATGATACCAGTTGTTATTAAATCACTGTATTCAGGCTTAACTTACATTTATCAGGAATCAGCAGCATTTTCTAGCATTTCCAATCCTAGAAAAAATTATAACTGCACATACCTGATAGCAGAGTAAACTGCACGCCATTCTCAATCTGAAGTTACCTCTCTCCTCAGACATATGTGAGAACAGCAATGGATCTTAGTTACAACCTGCTAAGATCATAGAAAACTCAGGCAGATTCTTCTTCTATCTCTGCCTGAGATAAAATAGCACAACTCCGGTACTATTTAAAATAACAAACTTTTGATTGAAGTAAATAAACTAACTATTTTTCACCATTCCCTCTTACTACCTCCATGCGCGTTGAGAGTTGCAAGAGAATGACTGGATATGGTAGTGAGGGGAGGAGCTATATAGCAGCTCTGCTGTGGGTGTCCTCTTGCAACTTCCTGTTGGGAATGAGAATATCCCACAAGTAATGGATGATCCGTGGACTGGATACACCTTACAAGAGAAATATTAGTCTGAGAATTACATTTAGATGCCTTTTTTAAAGTTTCATTAGTTCTTTAAATAGTGACAAAATGCATGTAAAGTTTTAGAGACCTATGTATCAAAGTCTTGCGGACCTGATCCGACAGTGCGGATCAGGTCCGCAAGACCTCGCTGAATGCAGAGAGCAATATGATCTCCGTATTCAGCATTGCACCAGCAGCTCACAAGAGCTGCTGGTGCAACGCCGCCCCCTGCAGACTCGCGGCCAATGGGCCGTCAGCAGGGAGGTGTCAATCAACCCGATCGTACTCGATCGGGTTTAATTGTGGCGATTCCTGTCCGCCTGCTCAGAGCAGACGGACAGGGTTATGGAGCAGCGGCCTTTAGACCGCTGCTTCATAACTGCTGTTTCTGGCAAGTCTGAAGACTCGCCAGAAACACGGGCCTACAAGCTCCATACGGAGCTTGATAAATGGGCCTCTTAGTGTCTATAAATCAATGGGAGCTGCCATGTTGTAACTTAGGTTACCTTCTCTGCTGTGGCCAATTAGGAACACTAGAGTGTACAGCCAATGGCTGTGTGGAATATAACAATGTTCTGCACTTCCATTTTTAACAGGAACTGAAAAGTTTACAATTTCAGAATGGAATTACAGGAAAAGGGGACAAAATAAATAATGAAAGTATATTGCTGATTATATATATATATATATATATATATATATATATATATATATATATATATATATATATATATGATTTATCATTTTATATTACAATCTCATAGTGTTCAATGTCCCTTTAAGCTCACCTATGAGTGAATAGTATTGGAATGTTTGATCAGTGCTAACTCACTGCTCCCTGCAAAAAGCTTAAAGGACCACTAAATACAGTAGGATTGAATGATTGACAAACACATAATAAAAAGACAATGCATTAGCGCTTACTTTGAATTTGCATTCTATGTAGTAGAATATTTTCTGGCAAATTTTAAAGTGAACCCAATTTTCTACCCCCCCCCCGTATCATCTGACAGCC